>NC_091961.1:31461635-31471635 GCF_031021105.1 Erythrolamprus reginae | reverse complement strand
TTGCTCAGAAGGCCAAGCACATCATCTACCACAAAATGATGTTTTAATACTTGCTGGAAAAATCACAGCACGCTGCAGTATCTGGAGTCCCCCCCTCCCGGCTGCTAAGGATGGCAGGAGTTCTGTGATTTACAAAACGAAGGAGAAAAGAGCTTGGAGACCCCATTCATATCTCTGCTCTCCTTAAGAAAGCTCAACGTCCCACCAAAACTGGATATCTGTACTTCCGTTCAGAGGTTGTCTTGCAATCTGGTGCAGTTAGGATGGATGGGTGGAAGGATGGGCAGGTGGGAGGGAATGAAATGGTTTTTGTGATTATATAGGACAGATGTTGAGGAGGCTAACCACCATAATGCAAGAATGCAAGCAAGCAGACAAGGAGACCCGAACTCATTGGTAGTCTCACATTGCAATAAACAAGGACATACATTCAATTTTTGCAGCTACTAAGATTGTTGGACGGGCAGGCACAAAAACAGCCAGGGAAAAATATTGAAGCCTGGGAAATGAGCCCTTTGTCAGTCAATAGGAGTGCTGGTCTACCATTAGTTATCTAGGGCTACCTAGACACACCCATATCAGTCCAACACTCCGCAAGCTGTACTAGCTTCTGATTGGTCTACGAATGCAATTCAAGGCCCTCTAAAGCCTTACATGGCTTAGAACCAGATTATTACAGGACCGTCTTCTTCTTCACATGTCCCAGTGACTGATTAGCTCGCACAGAGTCGGCCTCTTCAGGTCCTGGCAGCCAAACAACGCCAGTTGGTGGGGGCACGGGGGAGAGCCTTCTCTGTCGTGGCCCCAGTCCTCTGGAACCAACTTCCCCCAGAGATTCGGACTGCCCCCACTCTCCTCGCCTTTTGAAAGGAGCTTAAAATACACCTGTGTCAGCAGGTCTGAGGGCGTTAAGGGATGGTCCTTCGGCCTGGCCATTAATATGAATGAGTGTTAGTTGTCTGTTGTTTTATTAGGATAAACTTTTTAGTGTTGTTATTATATATTGGAGTAATTTTTAAAATTTTGTATTATGCTTTTATTGCTGTAAGCCACCCTGAGAAAGGCAGCCTATAATAATAATAATAATAATAATAATAATAATAATAATAATAATAATAATCATAATCATAATAATAATCATAATAATCATAATCATAGTAGTAGTAGTAATAGGAAGAAGAAGAAGAAGAGGAGGAGGAGGAGGAGGAGGAGAAGAAGAAGAAGAAGAGTGGGGGAGGTGAGGGCTTGGCAGCACAAGGAAACAACAGCCAATGACTTAGTAGCCACACACAAAAGGCACCCCATAAATACCACACACAGAATAACCCAAAGCGCATACTCCATCGGAGAGAAATTCCCTGAGGACGGATCCCAGCCTGAGTCCAAAAACTCAAAAGACAAGACATCTGGGTCCCATTGACTGACCCAGTTTGGATCCTCCAATGAGATTGTGGGGTGGGGGAGGTTGTATTTAATCCCATCTTTAATTCTCAGAGTTCTGCTTAACCCAGATGGACAGATGGAAACATTAGCTACCCACGTGGGTTTCCTGCAAGACTGTTTGCAAATCCCGATATCTCCGAGGGTTATTCGATCAGCCCACATCCAACCCATGGAGGACCCCAAAAAGATGGAAACCCAGTGGGAGGTGATTGCTAATGAACTCGTTTTCCCCAGTGTGGTTCTAATTATAAAAACGAGAAGGGTCTCAGCTTTGCTACCCAGGAGAATCTATACAGTAGATCTTTCTTATTCCTATTTTGCACTTTCATGGTTCAATCAGTCCCTCTGGAAGTATTGACCCAATGTAGGCCATAGATTAGCTGTCAGAGGAAGGCGTTGAGCAGAGCAGACCAAGTCGCAGGGGAGCAGGAAATTATGCCCGATGCAATCCTCTCCATGCCTATTTCGAATTAATCCCTGCTGTTGTGGAGACACATTGAGGAGAAGCTCCAGCTAGCTCTCATTAATGCTCAAGGCAGTGGGACGTCAACACAACCGATAAATAAGAGTGTAAGTTAGGGACAATTGGAGAACACATTAAGGCAAGTTGGAGAAAGGGAGACAAAATGCTTGGAGTGTCCAGTCAACGAAGCGGTGGAAGTGATGTGCCGGTGCCTGGAGGCTGTTGGGGCCTGGATGGGTGTCAACAAACTCAAACTCAACCCAGACAAGACGGAGTGGCTGTGGGTCTTGCCTCCCAAGGACAATTCCATCTGTCCGTCCATCACCCTGGGGGGAGAATCACTGGCCCCCTCAGAGAAGGTTCGCAACTTGGGCGTCCTCCTCGATCCACAGCTCACATTAGAGAAACATCTTTCAGCTGTGGCAAGGGGGGCGTTCGCCCAGGTTCGCCTGGTGCATCAGTTGCGACCCTATTTGGACCGGGAGTCACTGCTCACAGTCACTCATGCCCTCATCACCTCGAGGCTCGACTACTGTAACGCTCTCTACATGGGGCTACCTTTGAAAAATGTTCGGAAACTTCAGATCGTGCAGAATGCAGCTGCGAGAGCAATCATGGGCTTCCCTAAATATGCCCACTCCGCAGTCTGCATTGGTTGCCGATCAGTTTCCGGTCACAATTCAAAGTGTTGGTTATGACCTATAAAGCCCTTCATGGCACCGGACCAGATTACCTCAGGGACCGCCTTCTGCTGCACGAATCCCAGCAGCCAGTTAGGTCCCACAGAGTGGGTCTTCTCCGGGTCCCGTCAACTAAACAATGCCACTTGGCGGGACCCAGGGGAAGAGCCTTCTCTGTGGCGGCACCGGCCCTCTGGAACCAACTCCCCCCAGAGATTAGAATTGCCCCCACCCTCCTTGCCTTTCGTAAGCTACTTAAAACCCACCTCTGCCGCCAGGCATGGGGGAATTAAGACTTTTTCTCCCCCTTGGCCGTTACAACTGTATGCATGGTATGTTTGTATGTATGTTTGGTTTTTATATATTAAGGGGTTTTAATTTGCTTTTAGTATTGGATTTTATTGTATATTGTTCATGATTGTTGTTAGCCGCCCCGAGTTTTCGGAGAGGGGCGGCATATAAATCCAATAAAACTTGAAACCTGAAACTTGAAACTAGGACCCAACAATTTAACGGGGCAACCTAGATTTTTTTCCATTCAATTCAATTTATTCAGTTTTATTTATTTTATTATTAGAGTTGGAAGGGACCTTGCAGGTCATCTAGTCCAACCCCATGCTGGTGCAGGAGACCCTAGTTCACACTAGTCCAGTCTTTTCTTGAAGGTCTCTAGTGTTGAAGCATTCACCACCTCTGCGGATAAGCCGTACCACTGGTTGATCGCTCTCACCATCAGAAAGTTCCTCCTTGTTTCCAGGTGGAATCTCTCCTTGGTCAGCTTCCAACCGTTGCGCCTTGTCTGGCCCTCTGGTGCTTTGGAAAATAATGTGTTCCCCTCCTCCCTGTGGCAACCCCTCAAGTATTTGCACACTGCTATCATGTCCACTCTGGACTTCCTCTTTGATAGACTATCCATGCCCAGTTCCTGCAACCTTTCCTCATTTGTTTTAGTTTCTAGTCCCTTTATCATCCTGGTTGCTCTCTTCTGCATTTTTTCTAGAGTATCAATGTCTCTTTTGTAGCGTGGTGACCAAAACTGAATAAAGAATCATGAGGTCCAGCACTTAATGATTGTCATAGGGTTCAAATAAGCAATGAGGAAACAATCAATATTAATAAAAATCTTAGGATACAAGCAACAAGTTACTGCCATACAGTCCTAAGTGGGAGGAAAAGGGTGATAGGAATGATGAGAAAAAACTAGTAGAAATAGTAGTGCAGACTTAGTAAAAAGTCTGACAGTGTTGAGGGAATTATTTGTTTAGCAGAGTGATGGCGTTCAGGAAAAAACTGTTCTTGTGTCTAGTTGTCTTGGTGTGCAGTGCTCTGTAGCGACGTTTTGAGGGTAGGAGTTGAAACAGTTATGCGTACATACATATTACACACAGGCACACAAAAATAGACATTATCTACTACATAAATTATATGTGTATGTACACACCCACACACAACTCTTCTAAAATTATACGCATTCAACCTCATTTACTGCGATAGGAAAAACATACCCAGAGCCCAGAAGGGGGGAAAAAAATTCAAAATTATCCAACAGGTTCTGAGTACCTGACCAAATTTTTCTACCGGTTCTGCGTACCTGACCGTACCCGTAGAAGCCTATTACAACTTTGAATGCTTGATATTGTTGTGGTTAGCTCTGGCCCTGCTCCTGCCCCAAGGACTGTGGATGTGGGGGAGACATCCACATGCTGCAGGCCTGTTTTGCCCCTGGTGGAATCTGCCGATGAAGGCTCCTCTGACCAAGAAGACATGAGTGACAGGGAGGAGGAGAGTGGGGCAGACAGCTCAGAAGGAGATCAATTCTCTAGCTCCTCCTTGGATTCAGAACAAGAGTTAATGATACAGCCACACATGCGGAGAGCGATGCATAGGCAACAACAACTGAGAGATTATTATCAAAGAAAATGAGGCCACCTGTGGTTGGGTGGGGCTGTGGTCATTAGTGAGGCTGCTATAAATAGCAGCCTGTGGGTTTGGCCATTGTGGAGGATTATCTGATCATTGTGTTTCGTGACTGCTTTACTGACTTTGACCTTTTGTGTGCTGATTTCCCCTCGCTTGGAAACTAAACCAGAGCAAAGTGTGTTTCACTTTGTGAAAGAAGAAGGACTGTGAATTGTCTCACAGCTGCAAGCTAAGTATCACAAAACTGATAAGGGATTTGTACCAATTACCAGGTTGTTTGGAGACCAGTGCTCTTTGCTATACCAAAAGAGGGCTTAGTTTATGTGAATTTTCATTATAAAGAACATTGTTTTGAATTTTCAAACGTGTGTGTGTCTGAAATTTGTACCTGTGAATTTTTGGGAGGAGTGTACCAGAGAGCCCGACAGAACAGATATAATGACAAAGATAGAAACATAGAAACATAGAAGTCTGACGGCAGAAAAAGACCTCCTGGTCCATCTAGTCTGCCCTTATACTATTTTCTGTATTTTATCTTAGGATGGATATATGTTTATCCCAGGCATGTTTAAATTCAGTTACTGTGGATTTATCTACCACGTCTGCTGGAAGTTTGTTCCAAGGATCTACTACTCTTTCAGTAAAATAATATTTTCTCATGTTGCTTTTGATCTTTCCCCCAACTAACTTCAGATTGTGTCCCCTTGTGCTTGTGTTCACTTTCCTATTAAAAACACTTCCCTCCTGGACCTTATTTAACCCTTTAACATATTTAAATGTTTCGATCATGTCCCCCCTTTTCCTTCTGTCCTCCAGACTATACAGATGGAGTTCATTAAGTCTTTCCTGATACGTTTTATGCTTAAGACCTTCCACCATTCTTGTAGCCCGTCTTTGGACCCGCATCTTCAAAAAAATAGGACTTTGCATCTTCAAAAAAAAAAAATAGGACTTTGCATCTTCAAAAAAATAAATCCATAAGATGCTGTTGAAATTTGGAGGTGGCTGGCGCTATTTATTGCTACAGAAGGTTGTTATTATTAATTTTTTTTTTGGAAGGAGATTTCTGATCGTGAGCTGTATGGGGCTTTGGAGAATCAAGAGCTCACAGACTGAGTACAGGTGCAAATAAATACGAAAGCTTTCCTGCAGCTTTTCATCTTTTCTTGGCTCCCGATGCTTCCGATGGCATGGAAGAAATTTCAAGGCCTTGTAAAAACTTGACCCAGGAGGTTTCCTGATTTAAACAGGCAGCGTGGTCTTTGAATACAGGTAAATCAAGGAAGGAGAAGAGAAATAGGGAGGAAGAGATGGCAGACAGGAAGCAAGCGGCAGGCTGCGCGAGACGCATACACATCTCAGAGGTGCTCCCTACTCTCTCTCTACTCCGGTCACACATATAAATGAGCATTAATTAATAGCAAGACAGATGCTTTGACAATTTTTCCTGCTCCTCATTTGTAAGCTCCTGGCTCAGCAGGTACCTGGCCTTTAACACACGCAAGCCAGCTGCCAGGGTGGATAATTCATTACCAAAATGGCATGGGTTAAACAAATAACCTTATTCTGCATTTTGCTTACCGGAGTGTTATCGGGATTTCTCACATTCCTTCCTTTTTGTTTCTTTATTTTTGGGGGGCGGAGGTGGGAATATACAGGGGGGTGGACAAAAAAATGGAACCACCTTGCAGCTCTTCTGTGGAATCCAGATTTGTGAAGCTCCCTTCGAACAGTTTTTGTGGAAACTGGGTTCTGTACGTGTCTATTGAGCTCTGCAGTAATTTCAGGAGCTGCGGTCTTACGATCCGCTCTAACAATTCGCTTTAGAGTCCGACGGTCTCTCTCAGACGACTTCGACTTTCGACCAGACCTGTGCTTAGCTGAGGACATTTTCCCTTCTCTTTCCAAAGCAGTCATGACTTTTGAGACATGACCTCTTGAAACGCCAAACATTCAGGCACTTTCTGTTACAGTAGCGCCTGCCATTCGAGCGCCAACAATTTGGCCTCTTTGAAAGTCTGAGAGGTCTGCCATTTCTAGAAGGTTATAACCAATTTCCTTAAATTTCTGTTTAAAAAAAGGTACTTTTAAAAAAATATCAAACAACAGAATTAATTAAAAACACCATTAAAGTATCTCAAGTTTTGATTGATCTGAACATGTTCAAACATTATGATGCCAAAAAGTCAGGTGTTTCCATTTCTTTGCCCACCCCCCTGTATATTAGAAGAAAATTCTGGTTTGATTAAAGTGACCAGATTATCATTTAGGTAAAGAGGGACACCATTGCTGTGGGGTTGAAAGGCATGTGAGGACTTCCAACTCCCAGAGTTCCCCGTAATACTTTTAGAAAACTTAAGAAATTTAAGAAATCGCTGTACGTTATACTCTCCAAAGGTAAGGTGTCTTTTAAATTCGGGACTTTTAAAAAATGCCACAAATTGCTCAAAAGTGGGACTTCTCTTCTCTTCTTCATTTCAATTTCTTTTCTTTTCTTTTCTTTTCTATTCTATTCTGTTCTATTTATTTATTTATTTATTCATTCATTTATTTATTTATTTATTTTGTCCAATACACAATGAGGGTTTTAGTGGGCATATATCTATATACACATAGTAAAATACATGATGAAGGTTATAGAGGAGATACTCATAGTAAAATATATCTATGAAAGAATAGAAAAGAAGATATAGGAATAGAACATATCAATGAAAGAATAGAAGAAGAGATATAGGAATAGAAGAATGGTATAGGAGATATAGGAGAGCAATAGGACAGGGGACGGAAGGCACTCTAGTGCACTTGTACTCGCCCCTTACTGACCTCTTAGGAATCTGGAGAGGTCAACCGTAGATAATCTAAGGGTAAAGTGTTGGGGGTTTGGGGATGACACTATGGAGTCCGGTAATGAGTTCCACGCTTCGACAACTCGGTTACTGAAGTCATATTTTTTACAGTCAAGTTTGGAGCGGTTAATATTAAGTTTAAATCTGTTTCCTATTCTATTCTACTCTACTCTACTCTATTCTATTCTCCAATATTTAGTCTATACTATTCCATTCCATTCCATTCTTCTTTCCAAATTGTATTCTGTTCTGTTCTAGCCTAGCCTAGCCTATTCTATTCTATTCATTTTCTATTCTATTCTATTCCATGACATTAACATAGCATTCTGGATGTTGTATGAATAGTATGCTACACGAATGTCATCATATCCTGGATATTTTTAAAGCCTCATTTGCAGAATGAGGACGAACAAGGAATCGACTCCGCTTCTTCACCTTTCTTCCAGAGGGAATGGGGCACACTTGGAAAACCCCCACCGCTTGCTACAGGGTGCTCATTACTTGCGAGTTTCTATGGCCCATGACATATGTTCAGATTGGGTAGTGTGGGGCTTACAGCTTGTTTAACAATGCAGAGAGTGTTGTACATCCCCAAATAGGCAATGCTCCTGTGTGGAGGTCTGGAAGATAAGGCCCGTGGCTGCTGCACATTGTCTACCCTTGATACCATCACCACGGGGGGAAATTAAAACTCCTGAACACGGCAGTGAATCTCGATGGGCTTCAAAGAGAGATAGAGGCACTCAGTTGGAAATGGCAAGGAAGGGGGAAGCCCCACATGTGCGAGACAGAGAGAGAGAAAGACCCAGAGAGAGGGAAAGAGAGAGAGAAAGAAAAAGAGGGAGGGAGAGAGAGAGGAAGAGAGAGGAAGAAACAGAAAAACACAAGGAGAAAAAGAGTCACACTGACAGACAGACAGACACAGAAAGAGAGAGAAAGAAAAAGAGGGAGGGAGAGAGAGAGAGAAAGAGAGGGAGAGGAAGAAAAGAGAAAAACATAATGAGAAAAAGAAACACACATACAGAGAGAGACCAGAGACACAGACAGACAGACAGACAGAAAGTGACAGACACACACAGAGAAAGAGAAAAAACAGAGAGAAAGAAAGAGAAAGAGGGAGGGAGATAGAGAGAAAGAAAAAGAAAGAAACATAGAAACATAGAAGATTGATGGCAGAAAAAGACCTCATGGTCCATCTAGTCTGCCCTTTCTTGTATTTTATCTTAGGATGGACAGGCATGTTTAAATTCAAGGACTGTGGATTTACCAACCATGTCTGCTGGAAGTTTGTGCCAAGTATCTACTCCTGTTTCAGTCAAATCATATTTTCTCACGTTGCTTCTGAGAAAGAGAAAGAGGGCGGAAAAGAGAGAGAGGAAGAGAGAAAAACAAACAGAGAAACAGAGAGAGAGAGAAACACACACACAGAGAAAGACAGACAGACAGACAGATACTCTTAGAAACATAGAAACATAGAAGTCTGACGGCAGAAAAAGACCTCATGGTCCATCTAGTCTGCCCTTATACTATTTTCTGTATTTTATCTTAGGATGGATCTATGTTTATCCCATTCACTCCTCCACTCGAAACAGAATATCCTACGAAAATAGACTAACAATCCTGGGCCTAGAAAGCCTAGAACTACGGCGCTTAAAACACGATTTGAGTATTGCCCACAAGATCCTATGCTGCAACGTCCTACCGGTCAATGACTACTTCAGCTTCAACCGCAACAACACAAGAGCATGCAACAGATCCAAACTTAATACGAACCGCTTCAAACTTGACTGTAAAAAATATGATTTCAACAATCGAGTTGTCGAAGCGTGGAACTCATTACCGGACTCAATTGTGTCAATCCCTAAATCCCAACATTTCTCCCTTAGACTCTCCACGATTGACTTCTCCAGGTTCCTAAGAGGCCAGTAAGGGGTGTACATAAGTGCACTGGTGTGCCTTTCATCCCGTCCAATTGTCTTTCCTCTCTTTCACCTATCATATATATTCTCTTCCTTTCCTATATCCTCTCCTCTAAGTTCACTTTCACCCTCTTTTATATTATCACATGTCTATTTTTCTTCCTATGTATTTGTGTATTGGACAAATGAATAAATAAAAATAAATAAAATAAATCCCAGGCATGTTTAAATTCAGTTACTGTGGATTTAAATGTTTAAATTCAGGGACTGTGGATTTATCTATCATGTCTGCTCTTCTCCACTCCACTCCATTCCATCCCAATCCCATCGACTTCTTAGCTCACTTGCACCACTCACCGAGACCATTCAAGTGTGTGGCTTCTTCCTTGAAGACATGACCCACCTGCCTGTGAGAAGAAGGCAGAACATTCCCACAACTGGTTGGCTCTTTCCTTTCTTACGTTTGTTTTACTGCCTCCTTAGGAGGCTACCCAGTCCTATTTGGGAGGGCACAGCATGTCTGCTAATTGAAGCGTCCCCCAAAGTGGGTTTACCTCCCCCCCGCGCCTTGCCCGGCTCAAGAAAACAGAAGGTATTGCGAAGTTGCCCACATGAATCCGTCAGAGAGAGAGAGAGACAGATGGCTCCAGGAGACCCAGAGTGCATGAATGCAATTTTAATTAAACTTACTTCCTTGGCTATGTGGGCCTGGGGGAATCCGAACACGGC
>NC_091961.1:31271635-31456635 GCF_031021105.1 Erythrolamprus reginae | reverse complement strand
GAGAGAGAAAGAGAAATAAAATTAAAAGAAGAAGGCGCGACTTTCTCTTTCCTCCTTCAACGTAAGGATCTTTGATTTGTTTTTCCATGGCCATATATTAATCTTTTGTTAGTTTGCTTTATCGGGGGCTGAATAAATTGGAAAAGCTGAAATGATTCATGTTCCCTGCACTGCCTATCGATCCAGGACATTCTGCCCCCTGTCAGGTCTCCATCCGTCATTCCGATCAATACCCACGTGGGAATTGTCCCGTGGAGTTGGCATGAAGGGGGCTTGGATCCCCTTCTCCTTCGTCATGCCTTCCGTCCCCTGTCCTAATGTTTCTCTTGTACTAGTATCATGTATCTAAATGTATTAATATATATAATGGCATCGGACCAGAATATCTCCGTGACCGCCTTCTGCTGCACGAATCCTAGCGACCGATTAGGTCCCACAGAGTGGGCCTTCTCCAGGTCCCGTCGACTAAACAATGTCGTTTGGCAGGTCCCAGGGGAAGAGACTTCTCTGTGGTGGCCCTGACCCTCTGGACCTAACTCCCCCCTGAGATTAGAACTGCCCCCACCCTCCTTGTCTTTCATAAACACCTTAAAACCCACCTCAGTCATCAGGCATGGGGGAACTGATATAACTTCCCCAGGCCTATATTGTTTATGTATGGTATGTTGTATGCATGGTTTTTTTAAATTATGGGTTTTTAGTTTTAATTATTAGATTTGTATTCTACATTGTTTTTTCTGTTACTGTTGTGAGCCGCCCTGAGTCTACGGAGAGGGGCGACATACAAATTAAATAGATAGATAGATAGATAGATAGATAGATAGATAGATAGATAGATAGATAGATGAGATAGACAGAAAGACAGATAGATAGATTGATAGATGATAGATTAAATAGATAGATAGATAGATGATAGATAGATAGATAGATAGATAGATAGATAGATAGATAGATAGATAGATAGATGATAGATGAGATAGATATATGGATGGATGGATGGATAGATAGATAGAGAGACCAATTGATAGATGATAGATGATATAGATCAGAGGTCTTCAAACTTGGCGACTTTCAGACTTGTGGACTTCAACTCCCAGAATTCTCCAGCCAGGTATGCTGGCTAGAGAATTCTGGGAGTTGAAGTCCACAAGTCTTAAAGTTGTCAAGTTTGGGGACCCCTGATATAGATAGATGAGATAGATAGATAGATAGATAGATAGATAGATAGATGACAGTATTAATAAAAAGGATCAATATGGGTGAATTCAGAGAAATTAAAGATGTAGCTATAAAAAATGCCCAAACAGTAATGGTTTTAGGTTGGAAGGATGCAACAAAATGGACAATACAAAATTGGTACCGGTACATGGTGGAACACATTCAATTTGAAATTATGGATACAAAGATGAATATGATTAATGAAAGTAAAGTGAAAGAACTGATGGGAAGATGGGAGAAAGTTAGAGGTTATATGGTTAGTAGAATTTGATACCAAGTTATAAAGAATAAACTGGAATCGCTCTATAATTTGTAAATATGGTAATGTTCTTGGTTTAAAATATGTAGTGCGTATTTGTTGTTATTATTTTAAAAAAATTAAAAAAATAATTTTAAAAAAGAGATGCTAATGAGAGTTGGTCTTTTGGCTCAACTTCTCCACACAAGAAATATCAAAACAGAACAGCCACCGTTAGGGACGGTAGAAAATTTAAAAGGTGTTTTTATCTTTGCATTATCTAGCAACACCGCTAGATAGCTGTATCGGTTGAGAAAGGAAGGCTGAAGTTTTTTGGCTTGCTTGTCAGCCTGATAACATTCTTGCTCTGTTTCGGTTGTACTAACATGTCCAGCTTGCCAGCTCTGGGCTGATTGGTGGCACAACTGAGAGACAGCAGTTTCTCTCTGTAAAACATTAATAGCACTAGATGGACATTTCTTCCAACACCTATCTTAAGGTTGTTTGAAGAAAGGAATGAGTCAAAGTTTGGCAAAGCATTTCTCCATGCATCTACCAAAGGCTTTGAAAGATATTGTGAAGACATTTGACAAAGTAATTGGATGGTAATTCTGCACATTATATTACAGCTTGAATTGCTTTGAACAAAGCGCAAAAAAATTAGGTTCACAGGACCACTAATCCCAAACTGGGATTGAGCAAATGGTGGTGATGGTTTTGCACGCTGCTGTCAGCAAAGATGCGAACACAGTCTAAATGAAATCTGTGGAACCAACCAACTGTCTTTCGGTTGAAGAAAGAAAAAACCAGGGCAGAGTCAAGATGCAGTGAGGTGCAAAGAACTACAATGTGAATAGGCCAAAATAGTTACTTTATTATTGATCACCTGTATTACAAGAATTGTAGCAGATTGGCTGCATTCTCTTGGAAACCCTAAATAATGCTTCCCTAGTCTGCTCTATGACATTTCCAGAATGTTTCCATACCAGCATGCCTCTTCTCCTACCTCCCATTCAGTGGGTGATGCCATAACAATAACAACAACAACAACAACAACAACAACAACAGAGTTGGAAGGGACCTTGGAGGTCTTCTAGTCCAACCCCCTGCACAGGAAACCCTACACTACTTCAGACAACATCTTCTGAAAAACTTGCAGTGTTGGAGCATTCACAACCTCTGGTGGCAAGTTGTTCCATTCATTAATTGTTCGAACTGTCAGGAAATTTACTTCTAAGTTGCTTCTCTCCTTGTTTAGTTTCCACCCATTGCTTCTTGTTCTACCCTCAAGTGCTTTGGAGAATAGCTTGACTCCCTCTTCTTTGTGGCAACCCCTGAGATATTGGAACACTGCTATCGTGTCTCCCCTGGTCCTTCTTTTCATTAAACTAGCCATACCCAATTCCTGCAACCGTTCTTCATATATTTTAGCCTCCAGTCCTCTAATCTTCTTTGTTGTTCTTCTCTGCACTCTTTCTAGAGTCTCAACATCCTTTTTGCATCGCGGCGACCAAAACTGAATGCAGGATTCCAAGTGTGGCCTTCCCAAGGCCTTATAAAGTGGTATGAACACTTCATGTGATCTTGATTCTCTCCCTCTGTTAATGCAGCCTAGAACTGTGTTGGGGTTTTTTTGGCAGCTGCTGCCCACAGCTGGCTCCTATTTCAATGGTTGTCCACTAGGACTCCAAGATCCCTCTCACAGTTACTACTGTTGAGCAATGTACCACATATACTGTACCTGTGTGTTCTGTTTTTCTTGCCTAAATGTAGAACTGACTTTTTTCTATCTCAGTGTTTCCCAACCTTGGCAACTTGAAGATATCTGCAACTCCCAGAATTCTGGGAGTTGAAGTCCAGATATCTTCAAGTTGCCAAGGTTGGGGAACACTGTTCTATCTGGAAAGAATTTGTTATAGCAACATACAGATATGCAATTCCTCCTTCCAACTCCTACTGTAAAGAATGCACATTGAAAGACTATAAAGTGTGGCAGACCAACGACCCCAACTAAAACAACTTTGGCCTGATACTCATTGTAACAGGGTAAATCATTCCCCACCTCGCCCCCTCCCCCCAAATGTTTGTGTTAAACCAGCTTCATGACCCGTGCCAAAGTGCTCAAACACAAGGCAGGAGCATTGTGTTAATTGCAATTCTCTTGTTATGCAAAGTCATAAGCGGGCTAATGTGCCATGTTATTACCGGGAATCACAGACGACAACAATTCAAAGAGAAAGCCGGGTGTGCGGGAACGAGCGAGCATCGCTACTTGCGTGTTGTGAGTTGCTGACTCAACAGCCAAGGGAGAGATGAAGAGCTACGGTGAGGCTCATTGGCACCATTTTTATGGCGCTGCTTGGAGTAGGCTAGGAGGGCAAAAAGCAGAATTTGCCATTATAGGAAGCTGTCTTGCAACATGGTGCCACACCAACTTCTGCAGCGGCTTGACAGTGGGAGAAAAGTGCTGGTTATTAAGAATGAGATAGCTGAAAAGGCTGAAGCACGCAGCTCAAAAGGAATATTATGCCCATGTCACACCAACACTCCGCAGTCTTCATTGGTTGCCGATCAATTTCCAGACACAATTCAAAGTGTTGGTTATGACCTATAAAGCCCTTCATGGCATCGGACCAGAATATCTCCGGGACTGCCTTCTGCTGCACGAATCCCAGCGACCGATTGGGTCCCAGAGAGTTGGTCCCATCGACTAAACAATGTCGTTTGGCAGGTCCCAGGGGAAGAGCCTTCTCTGTGGCAGCCCCGACCCTCTGAAACCAGCTCCCCCCTGAGATTAGAACTGCCCCCACCCTCCTTGCCTTTCGTAAACTCCTTAAAACCCACCTCTGTCGTCAGGCATGGGGGAACTGAGATAACTTCCCCAGGCCTATATTGTTTATGTATGGTATGTTGTGTGCATGTTTTTTTTAAAAATTATGGGTGTTTGGTTTTAATTATTAGATTTGTATTCTACATTGGTTTTTTTTCCCTATTACTGTTGTGAGCCGCCCCGAGTCTACGGAGAGGGGCGACATACAAATTAAGTAAATAAGTAAATAAGTAAATAAGTAAATAAATAAATAAGTAAATAAGTAAGTGAGTGAGTGAGTGAGTGAGTGAGTGAGTGGGTGGATGGATGGATGGATGGATGGATGGATAGATAGATGATAGATAGATAGATAGATAATAGATACAGTAGATAGATGATAGATAGATAGATAGATGATAGATAGATGATAGATAGATAGATGATAGATAGATGATAGATAGATGATAGATAGATAGATGATAGATAGATAGATAGATGATAGATAGATGATAGATAGATAGATGATAGATAGATGATAGATAGATAGATAGATAGATAGATAGATGATAGATAGATGATAGATAGATGATAGATAGATAGATGATAGATAGATGATAGATAGATGATAGATAGATGATAGATAGATAGATGATAGATAGATAGATAGATGATAGATAGATGATAGATAGATAGATAGATGATAGATAGATAGATAGATAGATAGATAGATAGATAGATATCTGAATGGGTTAACAAAATTCAAGGTGGTGACCCCCCCCCCCCATCCCTGACCCAAGCAGATTCATCAGGGCTCTTCCAGGCTTCAGCTACACCTACCAGCAAAAATCATTAAGACTCAAGGCTGGATACTTCTCTTATTCTGCTAGGAGATGCTGCCCATTGTACTATTGATATGCAAAAATAGACAATCACACTGTTCTCTCCCTAAATGGACAAATTGGTACTTGAGTGTGTTTTTCCTAGCTGTGCCTTTTTTCCCCCATTTTGTATTTGTCTAATAGATTATGACCTTTACATTGTAAATTCCCTTAAGTGCACTGCCAGAATGGTAGCAGATAAATTGCAGTGGATAAATGTACTAGATAAACAAAAGAATAACCAGAGAAATCAGCTCTTGCGGAAAATGTCATATCTTACAATCCTCCCAGGATCCAGAATGCAGAATGCAGAAATCTCTCTCTCTCTCTCTCTCTCTCTCTCTCTCTCTCTGTATTTCTGTCTGTCTGTCTGTCTGTCTGTCTCTCTCTCTGTATTTCTCTCTCTGTATTTCTCTCTCTGTCTGTCTGTCTCTGTCTCTCCCTCTCTGTCTCTTTGTCTCTGTCTGTCTGTCTCTCCCTCTTTCTCTCTCTTTCTGTCTCTCTCTGTTTCTCTGTCTGTCTGCCTGTCTTTCTCTCTCTTTCTGTCTCTCTCTCTCTCTGTTTGTTGGCTTCTATCTCTGTCTGTCTGTCTCTCTCTTTCTGTGTCTCTCTGTCTCTCTCTCTCTTTCTCTCTCTGTCTCTCTCTCTGTCTGTTTGTTTCTCTGTGTGTGAGAGAGAGAGAGAAAGAAAGAGAGAAAGAGAGAAAGAAAGAGACAGAGAAAGAGAGAAAGAGGGAGGAGGAGAAATATAATGAATTTTGACCCCATCCCTTTAAAAGAAACAAAGCTAAAAATATCGTCAAATAATCCTCCTTGCTAGCAAATATCTAAAAAGTGGGGAAATTCGAAGATAGCAGCCACAGTTGCTGCCAATATATCCAGACAACAGAAAAACCGACCATGTTAATGAGCCTGAAAACTTGTTATGGCTCAAATCTTTCCGTTCCATTGACAGAAAACCAGAGCAGTGGCCCTAAAAACCTAAAACACCTAAAGAGATATTGACTCATATGATTTGGGCTTACCCTAAACGTCCCCACAGTCAGATTTAAAATAATGCTGGATTCCTTCCAAAAACACCTGTTTGGAGTTTGAATATGCTGAGAGAGAGAGTGGGGGAGAGAGAGGGAGGGAGAGAAAGAAAGAGAGAAACAGAGAGGGAAGGAAAGGTTGAGGGAAGGGCATAGATTACAGTTCTAAAAAAGCGAGCAAACATGACATAATAAAAAAATAAAATAAAAATCAGCCAGCTATGGAAAATGATGAGCAACCAAGCACTGTCAACAAGAGGGAGATGGTAGGAAGGAGTGTAGGAAGCTGAGTCAATATTGGCATGCTCTGTTAGCAATCTAATATTTGTCCTTCTGGTTCATTTATAGACCGAGGAAGAGAGACGATGATTCCTGGGAGAAGATTTGCTTTCCAGATGGGGGATTGAAGAGCCCCTTTTCCAATGCACTAAAAGGAACCACGGCGCACAAGGTCATTCTATCAAAGCTACGGAAAATGGATCTCGATGATTGTTTCCTTGGCTAGGAACTTCTCCAGATGTCTATTAAAAGCGAGTCAAGTCAGTGGTCCTTCACAGTTGGGCCCCAAAGACTTTGCAGGAGATGGCTTTCCCCCCCCCCCTGCACAAATGCAGAAGAATCCAGCCATCTTCTTCTTTTTAATAGCAATATAACTCCTAGATTTATATACTGCTTCCTAGTGCTTTACCGCTCTCTCCAAGCAGTTGCAGAGTCAGTACATTGCCCCCAACAATCTGGGACCTAATTTTATCAACCTCAGAACTATGGAAGTCTGAATCAACCTTGAGCTGATGAGACTCAAACTGCTAAATTGCTGGCAGCTAGCAGGCAGCAGAATTAACTACAGTACTGCCTTCTAACCACTGTGCCACCATGGTCCGTACTTCCTTCCTTCCTTCCCTCCCTCCTTCCCTCCCTCCCTCTCTCCTTCCGTCCATCCGTCCGTCCCTCCTTCCCTCCCTCCTTCCTTCCCTCCCTCCCTCCTTCCTTCCCTCCCTCCCTCCTTCCCTCCTTCCTTCCTTCCTTCCCTCCCTCCCTCCTTCCTTCCCTCCCTCACTCCCTCCTTTCTTCCCTCCCTCCTTCCCTCCGTCCTTCCCTGCCTCCCTCCTTCCTATCTTCCTTCCCTCCCTCCTTCCTTCCTTCCTTCCTTCCTTTCTTTCCTCCATCCCTCACTTTCCACTTAGTGCTAGCTCTTAGACTTATAAACCACTTATAAAGTTCCAATATGTTGAATAGAGAGATTTCAGAGGATAATCAGAACTGCAGAAAAAAACATTGTCTGCCAACCTGCCTTCCATTGAGGACCTGTAGACTGCACAAGTCAAAAAGAGGGCTGTGAAAATATTGACAGACCCCTCGCATCCGGGACACAAACTGTTTCAACTCCTACCCTCAAAACGACGCCATAGAAGACTTCCCACCAAGACAATTAAACACAAGAACAGTTTTTCCCCTAACACCATCACTCTGCTAAACAAATAACTCCCTCAACACTGTTAAACTATATACTAAGTCTGCAGTACTATTGCTACTATTTTTTCCTCATCATTCCTATCACCCATCTCCTTCCACTTAGGACTGTATGACTGTAACTCGTTGCTTGTATCCTTAATATTTTTATTAATATTGATTGTTTCCCGATTGCTTATTTGACCCCTATGACAATCATTAAGTGTTGGACCTCATGATTCTTGACAAATGTCTCTTTTTCTTTTAGGTACACTGAGAGCATCTGCACCAAAGACAAATTCCTTGTGTGTCCAATGACACTTGGCCAATAAAGAATTCCATCCTATCCTATCCTATCCTATCCTATCCTATCCTACCTTTCTTTACAAATGTATCTTTTCTTTTATGTACGCTGAGAGCATCTGCACCAAAGACAAATTCTCTTCTCTTCTCTTCTCTTCTCTTCTCTTCTACTCTACTCTACTCTACTCTACTCTACTCTACTCTACTCTATTCTACTCTACTCTACTCTATTCATTGCCGGAGCCATCCTGATACCTACCCTGGGAAACCTGAATCTAAGTTTCCCACCCAGTTGGAAGTTTACATCCCTTGTCCCCCACCCACAAATTCGTCACCTTGTCCACTCAGATTGTGGCAGCATAACGCAATTATGTAATTAACGGCTTGCCACTCACCATCTTGGTTGCTCTTCTCGGCCCTCTTTCCTTGTTCTCCTTGTATGGTGGCAACTCAACCCCCCCTCCCCTCCAAAAAAAACCCCCTACAGGATTTCAGGTGGAATCTGAAGCTTGGTAATAGCAGAGCCTGGAATTGATTAAAGTTAATGAGACCCTTAAAGCAGCCTAGCCCTTAATTCGCTGCGATTGGGCAAATGGAGAGATGGCTCAAATCCTACCCTTAGTTTTGCAATCATATCCGATTCGTGGCGCAATCACTGATTAGCAAGACCTCGCTAATCCAGGTCAGAAGGTGAAACATTAGCAGGAGATGGATTTGCGGCTGCTAGAGAAACAAAGAGGAGTAAATGGAATTTTTAAAAGGTAAGTATTGACAGCTTACATTTCTCCCCTCCCTCCCCCCAACCCCTGGGTGTATGGGTGTATATTTGTTTGTACCTGAGAATTATCGACTGCAATTTCTAGCAGAAACAATTGCTTCAAGCAAAAGAAGGGGGTTAAGATGGAGCAACCCTCTTCTCCTTTCCCTAAAGAGCTCAAATATTGCTTTTCTTAGTGACGCCAGTGGACCCCCCAGAGATTAGAATAGCCCCCACCCTCCTTGCCTTTCGTAAGCTGCTTAAAACCCACCTCTGCCACCAGGCATGGGGGAACTGAGATACACTTTCCCCCTAGGCCTTTACAATTTTATGCATGGTATGTCTGTATCTATCATTGGTTTTTATATAATGGGTTTTTAACTGTTTTTAGTATTGGATTTTGTTATAAACTGTTTTACTGCTGTTGTTAGCCGCCCCGAGTCTGCGGAGAGTGGTGGCATACAAATCCAATCAATCAATCAATCAATCAATCAATCAATCAATCAATCAATCAATCAATCTTTACTCCATGGGTATTCTCTTTTCTATTCAAGAGAGAACAGGTTTCCTCCAAGGTACAGGAAAAGAACCTGGGATGAGTAAAATAGGAGGAGGAAGGAGTATTATGTTACAGTTTATTAGATTTGTATGCCGCTCCTCTCTGAAGACTCGAAGTTTATGTAGGTTTGATGCCGCTTATAAACAATACACATTTTAAATAAAATAAAATAAAAATTTATTTATTTATTTATTGGATTTGTATGCCGCCCCTCTCCGCGGACTCACAACATATCACAAAACAATATGCAATAAAACATCTGAAATCCAATTAATATAAAAAAACTGATCTAAAACTATTCCATAAAGCTTGAAACATTAAAAATCACAAAAACCACAAAAGACCACAATAATAATAATAATAATAATAATAATAATAATAATAATAAATTGGATTTGTATGCCGCCCCTCTCCACAGACTCGGGGCGGCTAACAACAATAATAAAAACAACTAAAAACCCTTATTATAAAACCAAACATATACACAAACATACCATGCATAACTTGTAATGGCCTAGGGGGAAGGACTATCTCAACTCCCCCATGCCTGGCGGTATAAATGAGTCTTGAGTAGTTTACAAAAGACAGGGAGGGTGGGGGCAGTTCTAATCTCCGGGGGGAGTTGGTTCCAGAGGGCCGGGGCCGCCACAGAGAAGGCTCTTCCCCTGGGGCCCGCCAAACTACATTGGCCAGAGGAGTCTAGTGACTCCAAGCCTGGCGGCATAAATAGGTTTTTAGATTCTTGCAGAAGGCGAGGAAGGTGGGGACAGTACGAATCTCCCGGGGGAGCTGATTCCAAAAGGCCGGGCCCCCCACAGAGAAGGCTCTTCCCCTATGCCCCGTCAAGCGACATTGTCTAGTTGACGGGACCTGGAGAAGGCCGACTCTGTGGGACCTAACATATGTATGTATGTTTATTAGATTTGTATGCCGCCTCTCTCCGAAGACGTTAGGATATGTTAGGATATGATGGTGAGATTATTCCAGAAGTGAAGAAAAACCTTTGCTGGATGAAGCCAATAACATATCCGACTTTCAGAAAGGTTCATCTCAAATTCAATTTCTGAAGAGTTCGTATAGTCCTTGTTTATTCCAAATGAGTGCCTTAAATCTTTCACAGCCCCAAGAGAGTCGTTCTCAGCTTTAAATACCGCCATTTCAGAAGCCTAGCAATCATTTCTGTGAAAAATGGCCATTTAGCGTTGATCTTCGGTGGCGTGAACCTTCCAATATTCCGGGGTTTGCAAACCCACATCCAGCCTACCCCTATTTTATAGCAACCCAAAGAAAGATGCTGTCTTATTTATTTATATGCTGTACATACAGCTGTTCTTTCCTGCAAAGCCTGCCAGTTTCTTTATACTTATCTTGTTCTAATGGCAATGTGTCTTCAATAAATGGGCTTGAATTAGAATTGCCTGGGGGGTTTTATTTTTATTTTTTGCACCGTTCAATGTGACAAAACCGTAAAAAATGGAGACAAAGAATCCAGGGCTGGCTTGTGCTCAAAAATAAGTTATACAAATTGAGACGTTCTATGCCAAAAGACTTCGGGAGTGAATGAACTGGGTCTCAATGCTGGATTTTGCATCTGATAAAAATATGAAAAGAAAGATCTATGCGAAGAAACAAAAAACAGAGGCAAGTTTGAATAGCAAAGCAACTTAGAACTAAGGAGAAATTTCCTGACAGGTGTTGTGGTTAGCTCTGGCCCAGCTCCTGCCCCAAGGACTGTGGATGTGGGGGAGACATCCACATACTGCAGGCCTGTTTTGCCCCCGGTGGAATCTGCTGATGAAGGCTCCTCTGACCAAGAAGACATGAGTGACAGGGAGGAGGAGAGTGTGGCAGACAGCTCAGAAGGAGATCAATTATCTAGCTCCTCCTTGGATTCAGAACAAGAGTTAATGATACAGCCACGCATGCGGAGAGCGATGCATAGGCAGCAACAACTGAGAGATTATTATCAAAGAAAATGAGGCCACCTGTGGTTGGGTGGGGCTGTGGTCATTAGTGAGGCTGCTATAAAGAGCAGCCTGTGGGTTTGGCCATTGTGGAGGATTATCTGATTGTTGTGTTTCATGACTGCTTTGCTGACTTTGACCTTTTGTGTGCTGATTTTTCACCTCTTTGAAACTAAACCAGAGCAAAGTGTGTTTCACTTTGTGAAAGAAGAAGGACTGTGAATTGTCTCACAGCTGCAAGTTAAGTATCACAGAACTGATAAGGGACTTGTATAAATTACCAGTTTGTTTGGAGACCAGTGCGCTTGGCTATACCAAAAGAAGGCTTGGTTTAAGTGAATTTTCATTATAAAGAACATTGTTTTGAATGTTCAAACGTGTGTGTGTCTGAAATTTGTACCTGTGAATTTTTGGGAGGAGTCTACCAGAGAGCCCGACTGAACAACAGTTAGAACAATTAATCCGTGGAACAACTTGCCTCCAGAAATTGTGAATGCTCCAACACTGGAAGTTTTTAAGGAGATGTTGGATAACCATTTGTCTGAAGTACTGTAGGGTTTCCTGCCTAAACAGGGGGTTGGACTAGAAGACCTCCAAGGTCCCTTTCGACTCTGCTATTCTATTCTATTTTAGTTCCCCCACCCTTGATAAATATAGCAAACCAGACTCTACTAAATACAGTGGTAGTTCTACCTAAGAACTTTCCTCGATAAGAACTGGGTTTTTTAAAGAAGAGATTGGACAGCCATTGATCTAAAACAGCATGGGGTCTCACGAATGAACAGGAGGTTTGATTAGAAGACCTCCAAGGTCCCTTTCAACTCTGTTATTCTGTTGAAATTTGTTCTCAGAGGCGAACTCAGAATTTCTTTCTGATTTTTGATAAAGCCAGCCCTGGATGGAGAACTAAGGGAAGCTATCTCTGGGGTAGGGGACAAAAGGCAAGGTGGCAGGTGTGGTTGTGCGATTGAGAGCGTTTTATGTGCATCTAACATGCAGGGCCCACAAAAAGAAAAGAAAAGTAAAGAAACAAAACAGAAGAAAGGAGCTTGATCAAGTAGTTGTGGTTGTTTTTTCGTTTTTTTAAACAACTTTCTCCTCTCTGCCTGCGAGATGACCTTGGACCAACGTTGGAAGGATGCTAACTTCAGGAGCTCAGGTTGAGCCATTTGGGGTGAAAATGGACTGACTTCCATGAGCAGATCCAAAGATCTCGGCCTGACTGTGGAAACCAATAGGGTGTATTAAACTACTGTGATTTTATTTTATTTTATTTTAGTGTAGTTGATTATTTTATTTTATATTTTATATTATTTCATATTTTATATTACTTTATATTTTATATTATTTTATTTTTTCATATTTTATATTAAATTATTTTCTTTTCTTTACATTTTATATTTTATTATTTACTTCACTTCACTTCACTTCACTTCACTTTAATCCTGCCTTCATTATTTTTTACATGCAGCCCCACCCAGTAATCACATCCAATCACCCAGCTGATTTTGTACCTAAGGCAGGACTAAAACTCACAATTTTATTTATTTATTTGTTTGTTTGTTTGTTTGTTTATCTATCTATCTATCTATCTAATTTATCTATCTATCTATCTATCTATCTATCTATCTATCAATCTATCTATCTAATCTATCTATCTATCAATCTATCATCTATCTATCTATCTATCTATCTATCTATCTATCTATCTATCTATCTATCTATCTATCTAATTTATCTATCTATCAATCTATCATCTATCATCTATCTATCTATCTATCTATCTATCTATCTATCTATCTATCTATCTATTATCTATCTATCTATCTATCTATCTATCTATCTATCTATCTATCTATCTATTATCTATCTATCTATCTATTATCTATCTATCTATCTATCTATCTATTATCTATCTATCTATCTATCTATCTATCTATCTATCTATCTATCTATCTATCTATCTATCTATCTAGTTGGTTAGTTAGTTGGTTAGTCCAATACACAATGAAGGTTATAGAGGACATACTCGTAAAATATATCAGAGAAAGAATAAAAGAGAAGATATAGGAATAAAATATAGGAATATAGGATATAGGAATAAGATATAGGAATAAAATATATCAATGAAAGAATAGAGAACGGATATAGGAATAGAAGAAAAGATGTAGGAGATATAGGAGAGACAATAGGACAGGGGCCGGAAGCCACGCTGGTGCACTTATGCACGCCCCTTATTGACCTCTTAGGAATCGGGAGAGGTCAACAGTGGAGAGTCTAAGGGTAAAGTTTTGGGGGTTAGGGGATGACACTACTGAGTCTGGTAATGATCTCCTGGTGTTCGGCCCAAAGTCACACAGCTGTTTTCTTGTTTTATGGAAGGACTTGAACTCATGGTCCTCTGCTTTCTAACTCTAATAGCATTAGCATTTAACATTAGCATCTGGAGCTTTCCAGCCCTCTCTAAGAGGTTTACAGAGTCAGCCTATTTGCCCCCAACAATCTGGGTCCTCATTTGACCCACCTCGGAAGGATGGGAGGCTGAGTCAACCTTGAGCCTACTGAGATTCGATCTGCGAAACTTGTTGTAATAATACCCTTGCATGGGTGTGGTTTGTTATAGAGTGGTATGTTATAGAGTGGTTTGTTATAGAGCGGTTTCGTGCTGGGTGGTTTGTAGTTAGTGGTTGTAGTGGCGGATGTAATAAGAGTTATATAATAGTATTGCGGATAGTTTATTATAGTGGTTAAATGTAAAGGTGACAGTTTATTTAGAGAAGCATTTTGACAAGAAGAAAAGTGAAATATATTTTTTACAAGAAAGCCTGCTGCAGTGTTGTTTATTGAAGACGTCAATTAGGTGTTCAATTAGGTATCAGAGATTCGATCTGTCAAACGTGCTGGCAGACGGTGACCAGCAGAAGTAGCCTGCTCTGCACTCTAACCACTGCACCACTGCACCACTCTAACCACTAGGCCAAACTGGCTCTCACAGTTTAAATTGTGCCTCAAATGGAAAACCCGAAAGGCGTCCAGGTTTTAATGTGCACCAGTCCGAGGGGGGAAAAAATGATTCGTTTGTTCCCAAATATTTACAAGCTGGGCAGTCAAACCTGTTACATTAATAGGCTATTAATGCACCTGACTTCCTGAGCCACCTACAAGAGGCTTCTGTTGGCTAGTAATGGCGTATTTAAAGATAATCACCGCAGTTTATTTGTGTGGGTTTTTTTTTCCATTTTCTCTTCGGAGGTGCTAATTAAATGGTTGTGAACCAGGCTCGCATCTTGCCTCACTGAAGCATAATTAAACTTTGTCTCCTGCCCATAATGTACCAGGGAATGAATATATCCCTAAAAGTTTGGGTCCATCCCGATGCCGGAAGCAAAACAACCCCCCTCACCGAGGATTCAATCTATCCTCGCAGTGTGAAAAGCAGAGCCGTGCAAAATGGGTTCGGAACAAATATTACATTAATGAGCCAAACAATTCTTTCCCTTTTGTCACTTCTTTTAACCGAGGTGGATTTTGTGGACCGGAATTGGCAGCGCTAACCCTAAAATATTATTTGGCATGTGGTGGCAGCCAAAAAAAGCCAACGCAACTCTAAGTTGCATTAACAGAGGGATGCAATCAAGATCAAGGAAGTACAGTGGTCCCTCTACTTACGAACTTAATTCACTCCGTGACCAGGTTCTTAAGTAGAGAAGTTTGTAAGAAGAAGCATTTTTTCCCATAGGAATCAATGTAAAAGCAAATAATGCATGCGATTGGGGAAATCACAGGGAGGGTGGACGCCCTGTTTCTTTCCAGAAGATTCCTAGAGAGGCCTCACGGAGCCTTCTCTGTGGCGGCCCTGGCCCTCTGGAATCAACTCCCCCCGGAGATTAGAATGGCCCCCACCCTCCTTGTCTTTCGCAAGTTACTCAAGACCCACCTATATCACCAGGCATGGGGGAATTAAGACATCTCCCCCAGGCTTTCTTATATTTTATGTTTGGTATGTATGTGTTGTATGGTTTTTAAATTGTTGGGAGTTTTTAATATAATTTTATTATTAGATTTGTTCCATTATTATACTGTTTTTATTATTGTTGTGAGCCGCCCCGAGTCTTCGGAGGACTCCGTTGCAAAACCCAGCACAGCCAGGCATCCGTTTAGCTTCAATCCTGAAACCAGTTTTGTCCGCGGGAAGTTCAAATCTCAACCAATGTTCGTTTGTAGCAACCCTGCCCAACCTATGCTGGCTTCTATTGTCTTCCTTTTTCTATCTCTCCTCCCTCAATCCCTCCTTCCTTCCATTCACCCTCCTTCTTTCCTTCCTTCCTTCCTCCATTCCTTTTCTCCTTCCTCCCTCCCTTTTCCTCCCTCCCTCCCTCCCCTTTCCTTCCTTCCTTCCTCCCTTTTCCTTCCTCTCTTCCTCCCTCCCTCCCTCTCTCTTTCCCTCCCTTTTCCTCCCTCCCTCCCTCCACCTCTCCCTCCCTTCCCTCCTTCCTTCCTTTTTCATGCTCTCTCAATGTTCCCTCATTTCATCCCTCCATCCCTAGCTATACACTTTTGAAAAACCCTTGTCAAGCAGGACAGCCTTCTGGGCTACTTTCAATTGGTTAGCAAGAAATAATAATAATAATAATAACAACAACAACAACAACAACAACAACAACAACAACAACAGAGTTGGAAGGGACCTTGGAGGTCTTCTAGTCCAACCCCCTGCTTAGGCAGGAAAGCCTACACTACTTCAGACAGGTAGTTATCCCACATCTTCTTAAAATCCTCCAGTGTTGGAGCATTCACAAATTCTGAAGGCAAGCTGTTCCACTGATTACTTGTTCTAACTGTTAGGAAATTTCCCCTTAGTTCTAAGTTGCTTCTCTCCTTGTTTAGTTTCCACCCATCGCTTCTTGTTCTACCCTCAGGTGCTTTGGAGTTGACTCCTTCTTCTTTGTGGCAACCCCTGAGATCATTGGAAGGCTGCTATCGTGTCTCCCCTGGTCCTTCTTTTCATCAAATTAAACATACCCAGTCCCTGCAACCATTCTTCTTGGTTCCAGGATGCTAAACTTAATTTTGTTCCAGCTTCCTCGTAGGCTCTCACCTCGCAGCCCACCCAACTGCGAAGGAGGGGGAAAAAATTGACTGCAAATTTGAGCCCTCCCATTCTTTTAGCCTGGAAATAAATTTCATTGGTAATACATTAAGAAAAGGATCTGAGGATTTGTTCCGGTTGAAATGCTATCGCTCTGGGCAGTTTTACTGAAACGATAATCTAGTAAAAAAAAAATAGCCAAGTACAATAAATTAATGTATTTTAACCAGGGAGGTTGGGCAGCCCAAAAAAAAAAGGGTTTTTTTTCCTTTTTTTGAAGCATCTGTTGGTGGTTGTAATGAGAATGTGATAGAGGAGGAGCAGCTACAAGGGAGAGGGAAAACGTTTAACCTTGTGTGTTCAATATTTAGATCGCACATTTCATTTCTGATGGGTTTATAACATGTGCAAGCACTGATAAGGCCCTGTGTGAAATTGACATCTCAGTCCAAACTGCCTGCTGGCAATTTTTTTTTTAAAGGGAGTGGGTGGGTGGGCGGAGGGGGGGGGAAGGAAAGAGGGAGAACATTTCTGACATGTAGATAAAGACGCTGTCTCAGCTGTATGATGGACCATTTCGTGGGCAGAAGGATGACTGAAGAAACGAAAAAAAAAACTGTTTGGAAAGTCAGGGCACGGGCGAAGAAGACGTACATCCCTGACCATCTTCCCCAACACACATTTGGGGTGCGGGTGGGGTGGATAACAGCAGGAAAAAGAGAAATTCGCATCAGACTGGATGGACAGAATGTTTTAAAACAGCTGTAATAATAATTTAGTGTTATGCTATCCTGGCTCCCCTGGTTCTTGTTTTCATGTCTAGTCTAATGAATAGAATAGAATAGAATGGAATGGAATGGAATGGAAGGGAAGGGAAGAGAAGAGAAGAGAAGAAAAGAGAAAAACAGGAATAGAAATAGAAGTAGAATAGAATAGAATAGGAATAGGAAAAGGATTAGTAATAGAAGTAGAATAGAATAGAAAAATTGAAATAGAAATAGAATAAAATAGAACAGAACAGAATAGAATAGAAAAAGAGAAAGAGAAAGAGAAAGAATGGAATGGAATAGAATAGAATAGAATAGAATAGAATAGAATAGAATAACTCCCTGAGCCTCCACCAGTGATGGTCTCCTATGGGTATGGTCAGGTAGGCAAAACCAGTAGAAATTTTTTTTCTTTTTTTTTCTTTTTTTCCCTTCTGGCCTCTGGGTGTGTTTTTCCTATTGCAGTACATGAGGTTGAATGTGTATAATTTTACAAGAGCTGTGCGTGTGTCTATGTGTGTGTACATACACATACAGTTTATATAGTAGATAATGCGGATTTTTGTGTGCCTCTGTGTAATATGTATGTACACATGTGGCATATATACATAGAATTAAATAGTATGTTTTGGATGTTCAGTAATAGCAAATAGAGAGGGAAATTGTCTCTCTTTGAGGCGAGGAGAGGCCAGGCACCCGAACCCTAACCCTTGACGTGAGTGACATCTAGTTGGCCATCTTCAAGCCACTCACATGACCGTTAAGCCACCCCCGATTGCCTGATCATCAAGCCACTCCCACCTGGCCACATGGCTGGTAAGCCACACTCACAAAACAAGCCACACCCGCAGTGTGATAGTAAAATTTTTTGCAGCCCTCACATTTGATAGATGATGACAGATGAACTCTTTGACTGTAAAAGCCCTTCATGGCACCGGACCAGAATATCTTCGGGACCGCCTTCTGCCACACGAATCCCAGCGACCAGTTAGGTCCCACAGAGTTGGCCTTCTTCGGGTCCCGTCAACTAAACAGTGTCGTCTGGCGGGACCCAGGGGAAGAGCCTTCTCTGTGGTGGCTCCGACCCTCTGGAACCAGCTCACCCCTGAGATTAGGATTGCCCCCACCCTCCTTGCCTTTCATAAACTCCTTAAAACCCACCTCTGCCGTCAGGCATGGGGGAACTGAAACATCTCCCCCTTGCCCATGTAGTTTTGGTGTTTGATTGATTGTGTGCTTGTTCTTTATATATATTGGGGTTGTTTTTATGAATTCTTAACCTAAAACTGTAATTGGATTGGTGGGTATTGGATTTGTCACTATGTACTGTTTTTGCCATTTTTGTGAGCCGCCCCGAGTCTGCGGAGAGGGGCGGCATATAAATCCAATAAATCTAATCTAATCTAATCTAATTTAATTCCTTTGGAAGCAAAGGCTTCCTGGACTCCTGGACTAGGACTGAGTCAAAAGAGGGGGAATCTCAGATGGAGGGCAATATTTATACCTTTTCAGACTCAGTTCTAATTGGCTAACGGACAAGGCCAACCCACCCTTGGAGGCTAGCTCCACCTACTATGGAAAACAGAACCGCCATGCAAAATCTCTAGCTCACTCTTCTCCTCCGCTGCTAATTGGAAGCCCGTGATGTGGTAAGAAAGAAAAAAGACGATATCGTTGGAGCTAAGTAGGACTGTTTAAACGAAGCCAGATGTCTACATCAGGCCTGGAAGGGCCCTCCGTCCATCACCAGCAGCGACGGCAAAGGCTGGGCCCAGCCTTTCGATTGTCTCCGCAAGCCTTTGACAGCTGCTCCCGGGGAAATTATGCCTGCACAACGTGTTGGGGGCTAAAGAGGGAACAGGAGAAAACCGAGTCTCTGCCTTTTTCATTAGCGATAAACACAAGCTCCCTTTGTCTTGGAAAGCAATTTCATAGCTGATGCACAAACACGAGGGCCATCAAACCAAGGCGGCGAGAGAGACAATGGCAAGGAGAGACAGGCTCATCGAGAGAGGCACATTTCCATTTTGATAACAATGCTCGGGCTGCCTGTTGTACACACCGCGCTGTGCTTCTCTCCCCACCCACCTCTCACACTCGCACAGGTGCAGGGATATATTTTGCCTTCCCTCTTTCCTTCCCGCGTCAGACGGAAGAATCAATAGGCTGGGAACACAAAAGAACCCCACCTGATAGGCTTAGCTTGATTTACAGGGAGTGGACAAAAAAATGGAAACATGTCAGTCTTGTTGGATGCTTTTTTAAAAAAAAATATACTTTATTAATTTATACAAAAAGGAATAAAACGGGGGGGGGAGGAAATGGGGATACAGAAACAAGAAGGTAGGAAGGGAGTGGGGTAAACAGTATTATTATATCACAGCTTATATATATTATTGTATATACATTTCAGATATTTGTCCATATGTAAATATTTCGTATTGAGAGTTCTTGTTTAAATATTTTATAGCTGTAGTGTTTGGTAACCCAACAATAATGTGGGAAAATAAACGATAAAAAGGGAGAAAAAAGAGAGAGAAAAAAGGGAGAGAGAGAGAAGAGAAAGAGAAGAGAAATAGGAAAGTAAGAAATATTACCTGCAACCAAGCAGGCGTTTAAGTTGTGACGACTTAGATGAATTATATTTGTTGTTTTTGTTAGTGAAAGTTTATCGTAAGTTGTGATATTAGTACATTTCTAGTAGTTATCAAATGGGTTGAACTCAGATAGGGATTGAATTGTTTTTGGTCCGTTTTTTGGTTATACGTATCTTAATTTTAGTTTATGTTAAGCGATTTTGATTATTTTTTGGTTTGTCATCTTTAGAGTTGGATAGTCTTGTTGGATGCTTTTAAGTATCCACAGGACAGTTTAATGACAGGTCTTTTTTTGCTGATTACAATTTGTCGAAGTCAATAAAATTATGTGAGTGAGAGACCAAATTGGTTTGGGGTTTTTTTTTTGCAAAGAAACCAATTGAAATTAGTTGTTGATACTCCGGTGTTAAGTTTCAAATGTTGATGTTTTGTTCATCAAAGTTTGATTAGATCAAAATTAGACAGTGCCAAATAGATCTGTGAAAATCAGATGGAAAAAGATACTGGACCCCTCTCTGCTTTGTTAACCAGAATTTTATTTTCTTCTATATTTCTGATCAGGGAGGCCCTGAAGCACAATTTCACTGCGTCCATAAGCCAGGAGTCTCCAACCGTGGCCACTTTAAGACTTGTGGACTTCAACTCCCAGAATTCCTCAGCTCTCCATGAATTCTGCGAGTCTAAAAGCAGGGATTAAACGCTACCGGTTCAGCAAAATAGTAGGGAAGATACAGGGAGGGACAAAAAATAGAAACACCTTGCTTGCAGCTCTTCCGTGGAATCCAGATTTGTGAAGCTCCCTTCGAACAGTTTTTGTGGAAACTGGGTTCTGTACGTGTCTATTGAGCTCTGCAGTGATTTTAGGAGCTGCAGTCTTGCGATCCGTTCTAACAATTCACTTTAGAGTCCGACCAGTCTCTCTCAGACGACTTCGACTTTCGACCAGACCTGTGCTTGGCTGAGGACATTTTCCCTTCTCTTTCAAAAGCAGTCATGACTTTTGAGACATGACCTCTTGAAAATATGTCAGGTTTTGATTGATTTGAACATGTTCAAACATTATGATGCCAAAAAGTCAAGTGTTTCCTTTTTTGTGTCCATCTTGGAGCAGGAAGAGATAGCGGCCATATTCCCCTCATTTAGCTTTACTAGATTTATTTATTTATATATTTTGTCAAGTACATATTGGGGGCATGTAAAGGTATAATAATATTTATATACATGCTAGTAGTAAAATCAATCTGTATAGTCTGGAGGACAGAAGGAAAAGAGGGGACATGATCGAAACATTTAAATATGTTAAAGGGTTAAATAAGGTCCAGGAGGGAAGTGTTTTTAATAGGAAAGTGAACACAAGAACAAGGGGACACAATCTGAAGTTAGTTGGGGGAAAGATCAAAAGCAATGTGAGAAAATGTTATTTTACTGAAAGAGTAGTAGATCCTTGGAACAAACTTCCAGCAGACGTGGTAGATAAATCCACAGTAACTGAATTTAAACATGCCTGGGATAAACATATATCCATTGTAAGATAAAATACAGGAAATAGTATAAGGGCAGACTAGATGGACCATGAGGTCTTTTTCTGCCGTCAGACTTCTATGTTTCTATAAAAATAAACATTAGGACAGGGGACAGAAGGCACTCTGGTGCACTTATGCACGCCCCTTATTGACCTCTTAGGAATTGGGAGAGGTCAACCGGGGATAGTCTTAAGGGTAAAGTTTTGGGGGTTAGGAGATGATAGAGTTTAAATCTGTTGTGTGCTCCTGTGTTGTTGTGGTTGAAGCTGAAGTAGTCGCCAACAGGCAGGACGTTGCAGCATATGATCTTGTGGGCAATACTTAGATTGTGTTTAAGGCGTCGTAATTCTAAGCTTTCTAGGCCCAGGATTGTAAGTCTAGACTTGTAGGGAATTCTGTTTCAAGTGGAGGAGTGAAGGGCTCTTCTGGTGAAGTATCTTTGGACATTTTCAATGGTGTTAATGTCTTAGATGCAATATGGGTTCCAAACAGATGAGCTGTATTCGAGGATGGGTCTGGCAAAAGTTTTGTAAGCTCATGAGGGTTACAACCCCCCTCCCTTGAAGTAGAGAGGAAAATCATATTTTCCAATCCAGGAGAAAAAAACAAAGTTTGCAGATTCTCTGCATAGCAGGGCAGAATTAAAGATGGTGGATGCCAACTAAATGAGGGTGTTGTAGGTCACCGAGCAGGAATTTCATGATGGCTGAGTCTCTAACAGAGGTTAAAATGTGGAATAAAGACAAATAATGACAAGGAGGCAGAATCAGTGACCAGAAACGAAGACATCAACTGGCTGAGGCTGGGAAGCAGAAGAAATTTCTGCCTGTAATCAGTGCTCAGTGGGTCAAATGAAAAGCAAGCTGCCTAGCATCCTAAATAGAGGCACCGCGGAGAGGAAATGGCTCTGACGGGATTTTTTTCCCCATTAAAATTAATATAGCCGAAGGCTTTGTCAAGAGAGGGACCCTTCCAGGGAGGAGATATGGGCGTCTCCAAAGCCAGGGAGAGATCTGTTGAAGGTGACCGTGGAAATGGAGAATTTTACGGGAATCTTGGAAACGTCTTGCAACGTCTGTTTTTCTGTGGCCATCTCAGAACGCATTCCGTTGTCTCCAGAAGAGCCCGAAAAAACTTCCACTGCTACCTCCAAAGGCATCGCAGGTCTAACGGTTGAGGGATGCATGACCACACCTGCTCAAATTGGTTGTTCGAAATACTTGTGCCTTGGGATGGTGCATTGTGGACGGATGGATTTATGGACGCCATCCATGGTCAAAAAGGTTGCAAGCCATCTTCTTCTTAGAATAACAGAATTAACAGTGGGACCTTGGAGGTCCCTGCTCAGGCAAGAAACCCTATACTATTTATTTCCTCTCTTTCTTTCTTTCTTTCTTTCTTTCTTTCTTTCTTTCTCTCTTTCTCTCTCTCTCTCTTTCCTTTCTTTCTATGTCTCTCTCTTTCTCTCTTCTCTCTCTCCCCCCTTTCTCTTTGTCTCTCTCTCTTTCCTCTCTTTGTCTCTGCTCCCCTTCTCTTTCTTTCTTTCTTTCTTTCTTTCCTCTGTGTCTCTCTCTTTCTCTCTCTCTCTTTCCTCTCTGTCTCTGTCTCTCTCTATCTCTCCTCTTTCTGACTCTCCCCTCTTTCTCTCTCTCTCTCTCCTCTCTGTCTCTCTCTTTCCTTCCTTCCTTCATTTCCTTCCTTCTTCCTTCTTTCTTTCTCTTTCCTCTCTGTCTCTCTCTTTCCTCTCTCTTTCTCTGTCTCTCCCCTCTTTCTCTGTCTCTGTCTCTCTCTTTCCTCTCTGTCTCTTTCCTTCCTTCCTGTCTTCCTTCCTTCTTTCTTTCTTTCTCTTTCCCCCCTTTATCTCTCTCTGACTCTCTGTCAATATCTCTGTCTCTGACTCTCTCTTTCCTCTCTCTGTATCTCCTCTCTTTCTCTTTCTGTTTTTCTTTCTCTCCTTTCTCTCTCTCTCTCCCCTCTCTCTTTGTTTCTGTCTCTCTCTCTCTCTCTGTACATCCTCTCTGTCTCTCTCTCTCTCCTTCTTTCTTAAAACCCTTTCCATTCCTTGTTAAATGGCTCTGGAGTGGGAATGTGCGTTTCGAGCAACCCACTGAATGTAGGAACAGAAAAGGGACAAGTTCCCCTTATTGCCTGAAGGGATAATGATGGGGGTGGGGGTGGGGAGAGCAGGTCCTTCTCTTTCTGTTTCCCTTGGCCCGTTAAGTGCCTGAGCAGGGTTAAGAAGAGGTGATCGATAATGGATCTTTGAAAGCAAAGCTGATGAATGGAAGAACAGCAATGACATCACCACAATTTGCTCTCTCGAGAGAGGGCAGCGTTTCTCCACTGCTTAGCTTCGACATTCCAGGATTGTGGGGATTTTAAGTACTCATTAGATCAAAACACACACACACACAAATACACATAAAGATGAGGATCATAGCCAGGTAAATTATCAGCAGAGGTACCAGCCGAAACAATGCAGAGCCCTTTGGAGAAAGCTCAGAAAATGTCAGCATGCTAAGGCAGCCTCATTTGACATATTCCTCTGTTGCAAAATAAAATCTAAAGCTGTTGTTTGGTCCACTGGCAGGTCTCCTAAGAGCCGAATCAAAACACAACGGTTGTGCTTATACGCAGAGACATGTTTTTACGCACCAAACTAGTCCCACAAGAGGTGGCATGAATCACAGTCTGGGCTAAGCAACATTTGGATTTTCCACAGGGTCTTGATCCACGCACTCTTCAAATGCTATGCGCAGCCTTCCTGTCTCAGGAAGCCCACTGCAACAACATCGCCCAAAAGGCTTCAAGAGTTGTTAACCTAATCCTATGTAGCTTCTGCTCCGGTAATCTCACACTACTAACCATAGCTGGAGGTATCACAAGCAGGAAGAGGGAGATTGTGATCCCGCTGTATATAGCGCTGGTGAGACCCCATTTGGAATAATACTGTGTCCAGTTCTGGAGACCTCACCTTTTTATATATATATATATTAATGGTTTTTTAATTTTTTCTAACATCAGACTACTATTGTACACTGCTTTATTGTTGCTGTTAGTCTCCGGAGAGGGGCGGCATACAAATCCAATAAATAAATAAATAAATAAATACTGTAAATAAATAAAAAGATATTGACAAAATTGAACGGGTCCAAAGACGGGCTACAAGAATGGTGGAAGGTCTTAAGCATAAAACATACCAGGAAAGACTTCATGAACTCCATCTGTATAGTCTGGAGGACAGAAGGAAAAGGGGGGACATGATCGAAACATTTAAATATGTTAAAGGGTTAAATAAGGTCCAGCACAAGGGGACACAATCTGAAGTTAGTTGGGGGAAAGATCAAAAGCAACGTGAGAAAATATTATTTTACTGAAAATGTAGTAGATCCTTGGGACAAACTTAAAGCAGACGTGGTTGGTAAATCCACAGTCACTGAATTTAAACATGCCTGGGATAAACATATATCCATTCTAAGATAAAATACAGGAAATAGTATAAGGGCAGACTAGATGGATCATGAGGTCTTTTTCTGCCGTCAGTCTTCTATGTTTCTATAGAAAAATTTCACCAGACCCATCCTTGAATACAGCTCACCTGTCTGGAACCCACATCACATTTCAGACATAAACACTCTAGAAAATGTCCGGAGATACTTTACAAGAAGAGCCCTCCACTCCTCCACTCGCAACAGAACACCCTACGCAATTAGACTTAGAATCCTCAGTTTAGAAAGTTTAGAACTATGTCACCTTAAACATGACCTAAGCATAGCCCATAAAATCACCTGCTTCAACGTCCTTCCTGTCAACAACTACTTCAGCTTCAACCACAACAACACACAAGCACACCACAGATACAAACTTAAAATAAACCACTCTAAATTCGACGGCAGGAAATACGATTTTAGTAACCAAGTAGTTGATGCATGGAACTCACTACCAGATTCTGTAGTATCATCTCCTAATCCCCAAAACTTTACCTTTAGACTATCCCCTGTTGACCTCTCCCGATTCCTAAGAGGTCAGTAAGGGGCATGCATAAGTGCACCAGCGTGCCTTCCGTCCCCTGTCCTTTTATTAGTATTGTGTACATAAATATTATATCGTTGTATACCACCGATATGTATGTTACAAAACAAATACACAAATAAAATAAATAAAATTCTGGGAGCTGGAGTCCTTGCTCATTCAGGAATTCTGGGAGTTGGAGTCTAGGAATTCTCGGAGCTGGAGCCCTTGCTCATTCAGGAATTCTGGGAGTTGGAGTCCTTGCTCATTCAGGAATTCTGGGAGCTGGAGTCTAGGAATTCTGGGAGCTGGAATCCTTGCTCATTCAGAAATTTGGAGCACTGGAGTCCTTGCTTATTCAGGAATTCTGGGAGCTGGAGTCTAGGAATTCTGGGAGCTGGAGTCCTTGCTCATTCAGAAATTTGGAGCACTGGAGTCCTTGCTTATTCAGGAATTCTGGGAGTTGGAGTCTAGGAATTCTGGGAGCTGGAGTCCTTGCTCATTCAGGAATTCTGGAAACTGGAATTCTTGCTCATTCAGGAATTCTGGGAGCTGGAGTCTAGGAATTATTGGAACTGGAGTCCTTGCTCATTCAGGAATTCTGGAAACTGGAATTCTTGCTCATTCAGGGATTCTGGGAGTTGGAGTCTAGGAATTCTGGGAGCTGGAGTCCTTGCTCATTCAGGAATTCTGGAAACTGGAATTCTTGCTCATTCAGGAATTCTTGGAGCTGGAGTCTAGGAATTCTGGGAACTGGAGTCCTTGCTCATTCAGGAATTTGGGGCACTGGAGTCCTTGCTCATTCAGGAATTCTGGGAGCTGGAGTCTAGGAATTATTGGAACTGGAGTCCTTGCTCATTCAGGAATTCTGGAAACTGGAATTCTTGCTCATTCAGGAATTCTGGGAGTTGGAGTCTAGGAATTCTGGGAGCTGGAGTCCTTGCTCATTCAGGAATTCTGGAAACTGGAATTCTTGCTCATTCAGGAATTCTGGGAGCTGGAGTCTAGGAATTATTGGAACTGGAGTCCTTGCTCATTCAGGAATTCTGGAAACTGGAATTCTTGCTCATTCAGGGATTCTGGGAGTTGGAGTCTAGGAATTCTGGGAGCTGGAGTCCTTGCTCATTCAGGAATTCTGGAAACTGGAATTCTTGTTCATTCAGGAATTCTTGGAGCTGGAGTCTAGGAATTCTGGGAACTGGAGTCCTTGCTCATTCAGGAATTTGGGGCACTGGAGTCCTTGCTCATTCAGGAATTCTGGGAGCTGGAGTCTACAGGTTGTAAAAGGGCTGTAGTTGCCCACCCCTGCTATAGAATAAACCGAGGAGGCCGGGCAAGAGGGCATGTAGACTTTTCCTGAGTAGCAAATCCTGGCTGATGAAAGAAAGAGGAGAGAGGCTAAAGACGAGAATGAGCCCAAGAGAAGCCTTGGTTCTTTTTGCAGCTGTCTCAGAAGGAGTTAAGTCTCAAGGCTCCCAAGTACAAGCTCGGATAATAAACAAGAAAAAAGGCCCTATTCTTAATCCTGCAAATCCCTGGCTTTTTTCCCCCCTTCTTCTTCAAAAACCAAGTTGTTTGTTTTACACCGTGTTGTTTTAGTTCAGGTTTTTTCCACTAAGCACCCCATTGAATGGGTCCCTGTCGGCAACGTTTCTCCATTCGAAAGCAACACAGAGACACACCACCACAAGAATGTAGGAACACGTGCACATGCCTGCATATACACGCTCAAAATCTTTTCCGCCGAGCTGGTTAATCTTGGCCTCTTTTCACAGTTCAGAAAGCCTTCTGCAACAAAGCCGGCCAAGCCAAGCAATTGATAGGCGGAGGCATTAATGGGCAGCCAAAATGTTTACTGCCACACTGTGGGTGTGGCTTATTTTGTGGGTGTGGCTTGATGGTCATGTGAGTGGGTAGGAATGGCTTGTCGGCCATGTGACCAGGTGGTAGTGAACTGTTATTGCTGCATGATGCCATTTTAGCTCAGCTAAAGTGCCAAAGGATCTCAGCGGACATTTGAAAACCATCGGAATTGACAAAATCTCCATCTGTCAATTGCAAAAGGCCGCTTTACTGGGATCGGCAAACATAATTAGCTGCTACATCACACAGTACTAGGTGATTTGGAAGTGCCCAGCTGGTGATGAAATACAAAATCCAGCATAGTGATCTTGTTTGCTGTGTTGTATTGACATCATAATAATAATAATAATAATAATAATAATAATAATAATAATAATGAGGAGGAGGAGAAGAGAAGAAGAAGGAGAAGGAGGAGGAGGAGGAGGAGGAGGAGAAGGAGAAGGAGAAGGAAGAGAAGGAGAAGGAAGAGAAGGAGAAGGAGGAGGAGAGGAGGAGGAGGAGGAGAAGAGAAGAAGGAGGAGGAGGAGGAGGAGAAGAAGGAGGAGGAGAAGGAGAAGGAAGAGAAGGAGAAGGAGGAGGAGAGGAGGAGGAGGAGGAAGAGGAGGAGGAGGAGGAGAAGAGAAGAAGAAGGAGGAGGAGGAGGAGAAGAAGGAGGAGGAGAAGGAGAAGAGAAGGAGAAGGAAGAGAAGGAGAAGGAGGAGGAGAGGAGGAGGAGGAGGAAGAGGAGGAGGAGGAGGAGAAGAGAAGAAGAAGGAGGAGGAGGAGAAGGAGGAGGAGGAGAAGAAGGAGGAGGAGAAGGAGAAGGAAGAGAAGGAGAAGGAGAGGAGGAGGAGGAAGAGGAGGAGGAGAAGAAGAGAAGAAGAGAAGAAGGAGGAGGAGGAGGAGGAGAAGAAGAAGAAGAAGAAGAAGAAGAAGAAGAAGAAGAAGAAGAAGAAGAAGAAGAAGAAGAAGAAAAAACATGGTTATGTTTTCCTTATCAAAACCAGCCAAAAAGTGAGATGCTCTACTACGAAGCTTTGACTTTGGACTTTGGCAATTATCCCAAACCGTATCTGAAAGGTAATTGTAAGAAGGCGCTTTCGATTATCACCTCAGCTCCTGCAATCAAAGCTTCAGACAGAGGAAATTTGGAAAGCTGCTTGAGGTGGTGAAGAAAAAGGCAGGTCAAACTGAGGGAGTAAATGAGAAAAAAGAGCCGTGGAAACGGGAAGGATCATGCTCAGAGGTGGGCTAATGTTGAAGACATCATGTGCCTCCCCCACACGAGCATTTCTCCAGAGCTGAGGAATTGTGCTTAGATGGCATTAAAAGTAATAAATTCTCCAAGGATATTTGGCTCTTGCCAGGTTCAGCCTTTATTAACCTGGTGGTGGGAGACCCTGGATAGAATTCAGCCTTGGTTCTGTGTTAACAAAGACTTCAGAAGAGAAGGATTTAGGGGTCGTGTTTTCTGACAGTCTCCAAATGGGTGAACAGTGCGGTCAGGCGCTAGGGGAAGCAGGTAGAATGCTTGGCTGCATAGCTAGAGGTATAACAAGCAGGAGGAGGGAGATTGTGATCCCACTGCACAGAGCGCTGGTGAGACCCCATTTGGAATAATACTGTGCTCAGTTCTGGAGACCTCACCTACAAAAAGAGATGGATGAAATTGAATGGGTCCAATAGATGGGGGTCTTCTATTCTTTCTTAGATATATTTTACTATAAGTATATCCTCTATAACCTTCATTATGTATTTTACTATGTGTATACCCACTAAAACCCTCATTGTTTATTGGACAAAATTAATCAATCAATAAATAAATACAAAAATCCTATCATCCTTTTCCTCCCGCTTAGGACTGTATGACTGTAACTTGTTGCATGTGTCCTAAGATTTTTATTAATATTGGCTGTTTCTTCGTTGCTTATTTGACCCCTATGACAATCATTAAGTGTTTTACTACATGATTCTTGATAAATTTATCTTTTTCTTTTATGTACAATGAGAGCATCTGCACCAAGACAAATTCCTTGTGTGTCCAATCACACCTGGCCAATAAAAAATTCTATTCTATTCTATTCTATTCTGTTCTGTTCCATTCCATTCTCCATGGCTGTTTGAAATACAAACATGGCTCTTTGTATAACTTGTTATTGCCCACTGCTGTTTGAAAATCATTGACTCCCCCTTCTCTCCCTAGATTGTGTGTTTAAGAGGAGAAGACTGAAGTAGAAGAAATATTTTTGCATACCTGGGGAAAAATAGTTTCTCTGGAGGTGGACCACACCTTGCTTTCTGCTCTGCCTGCCTGAATAGAACTGTGTTTGGACTCTACATGTCCTCTACATAAGGAGAACATCTTTATTGTAGGGATTATAATGGTAAGTAGGTTAAACCAATCCGAACAATGCAGCTCTCCATAAGCCAAGGTGGCCTTATTTTTCTCTCTCCAAAATTATCCAATTCTTCTTCTGTTTAAGTCTCCTTTCTCTTAACAGGAAATCCATGGGACTTAGATAGTTGTTTCCCCATTGGCTTCTCCAACAAAGGATCCCTTCTTGTCTTTTATTTATACAACTATAAATAACGGTTAATTGTTCGGGAACACCTCTTGCTGTATTTGTTACTCTTTAGCATGGCAGGAATGTTGGAGTCCTTAAAATCCTCCGGCTTTTGCAATAATTCAATCCTTTGGTACTTTTATTATTTTTTAAAGGAGAGGGTGCCATAAATTGTTCTGTGCCTTGATGATGCTAGCCTACTCTTTGAGAAAAATTAGACATTTGTTTCTATTGTTTGATCGTTGTTAATCGTACTCGCATAGAGAGTTGATTGGATTTGAACATTGTTTAAAACGCTTATAGTTCTTTTTGCTATGGTTTCTTGAGTTGACATATTTAGTTATTTTTATTTTGTCTGAGTCAGTGTTAAGTCCCTGCAATTTTCTCGGCATGTTTTTCCAAAAGTGGCTCACCATTGTCTCCTTCCTGGGGTTGAAAGAAAGGGACTGGCTCAAGGTCAACCATTTAGCTTTGTGTCTAAGGTAAGATTAGAACACATGGTCCCTGGCTTCTACCTTAGTACTTCAACTACCACACCAAACATAGAAACATAGAAGACTGACGGCAGAAAAAGACCTCATGGTCCATCTAGTCTGCCCTTATACTATTTCCTGTATTTTATCTTACAATGGATATATGTTTATCCCAGGCATGTTTTGTCAATATCTTTTTGTAGGTGAGGTCTCCAGAACTGAACACAGTACTCCAAATGTGATCTCATCAGCGCTCTATATAAGGGGATCACAATCTCCCTCTTCCTGCTTGTTATACCTCTAGCTATGCAGCCAACCATCCTACTTGCTTTTCCTACCGCCCGACCACACTGCTCACCCATTTTGAGACTGTCAGAAATCACTACCCCTAAATCCTTCTCTTCTGACTAGGTCAACTAAACTGACTAGGTCAACTAAACTAGGTCAACTATAAAAAATTCATTGTCAGTATTATGACAAATCATGGTTTAAAATCAATACAACTGGGATCCCATCTATGTTACGCCAAAACAGCTAAAACAATCAACCAATAGAGCAACTAGAAGTTGTAAATGCTCCAACGCTGGAAGTTTTAAAGAAGAGATTGGATAAACATTTGTCTGAAGTGGTGTAGGGTTTCCTGCCTAAGCAGAAGGTTGGGCTAGAAGACCTCCAAGGTCCCTTCATTATTCTAGGTGTTCTAGGTGTACTTGAGTCCTAAAAGCTAACTAACCAAGCCCAGTTTTGATTTAGTGGGATGTTGTGAACATGGCAATTGTATTTAGCCAGCGAGCTTATTAATAGGATTGTCAACTTATGATAGAAATCTTAATTGATGAATGCCAGAATTTTAGACTCCCTATAAATTTAAAAGGCATCAAGCTGCAGATTGACAGGTTATGGCTGGAAATGTGCTATGCAGATGCTTTTATCAATTAAGACAAGAGGCATGAAAATGCAATAGTAATTTGTCTTGCATTCATTTTACAATAGGCAATATATCAACATGAAGGCCTTATAAACACCCCCTAAACTCTGCTGAAGATGTTATGTAGCCTGGTAATGAAAAGTTAGGAAACCAACCCACAAGCTTGGAGAATAAACCTTCATCCTCAACCTATACCCGAGCTAAAGCTATTCACCACTACTGCAAATATATCAATATTTTAATTGTTTGCTTGTTTGTTTGTTTGTTTACTTACTTACTTACTTACTTACTTATTTATTTATTTATTTATTTATTTTTATTTATTTATTTATTTATTTATTTATTTATTTATTTATTTATTAGATTTGTATGCCGCCCCTCTCCGTAGACTTGGGGTGGCTAACAATAATAATAAACAGCATATGACAAATCTAATGTTTAAAATAATTTAAAAAACCTTATTTAAAAACCAGTATATTAGAAAAATATGTATAAAAACAGAGAATGCTTTTTTTGAGCTGGCATGTGCTATATGGCTTGTATCCTTACGATTCATATTGACTGGTTCCTAATATGATTGTCTGGAAGACAGAAGGAAAAGGGGGGACATGATCGAAACATTTAAATATGTTAAAGGGTTAAATAGGGTTCAGGAGGGAAGTGTTTTTAACAGGAAAGTGAACACAAGAACAAGGGGACACAATCTGAAGTTAGTTGGGGGAAAGATCAAAAGCAACGTGAGAAAATATTATTTTACTGAAAGAGTAGTAGATCCTTGGAACAAACTTCCAGCAGACGTGGTTGGTAAATCCACAGTAACCGAATTTAAACATGCCTGGGATAAACATAGATCCATTGTAAGATAAAATACAGGAAATAGTAAAAGGGCAGACTAGATGGACCATGGGGTCTTTTTCTGCCGTCAGTCTTCTATGTTTCTATGTTTCTATGATTTGATTGCTTATTTATAATCAGACTATCATTAAGTTGTTGTACCTTATGATTCTTATTGAACATATCTTTTCTTTTATGTTCACTGAGAGCCTGTGCACCAAAGACCTTGTGTGTCCAATCACACTTGGCTAATAAACATTTGCTCTGTCTGTCAAATTCCCTTCCCTACCTCCTACGTAAACCAGCATGAACTCTCTCCTAATCTTGTCTTTCCATGTAGCCAGAGGTTGGTATTCAACCAGTTTGAACCAGTAGTAGCAACCAGCACTATGGGTAGATGGATAGAGATGATAGATATAGATAGAGAAATAGATAGAAAGTTATGACAAATAATTAGATAGATAGATGATAGCTAGAGAAATAGATAGATAGTTATGAGAAATAATTAGATAGATAGATGATAGATAGATGATAGATAGGTAGATAGATAAAAAATAAATAGGTAGATAGGTAGATAGGTAGGTAGGTAGATAGGTAGATAGATAGATAGATAGATAGATAGATAGATAGATAGATAGATAGATAGATAGATAGTTGGCCTTCTCCGGGTCCCGTCGACTAAACAATGTCATTTGGTGGGACCCAGGGGAAGAGCCTTCTCTGTGGCGGCCCCGGCCCTCTGGAACCAACTTCCCCCAGAGATCAGAATTGCCCCCACCCTCCTTGCCTTTCGTAAACTTCTCAAAACCCACCTCTGCCGTCAGGCATGGGGGAATTGAAATATCTTCCCCAGACCTATATAATTTATGTATGGTGTGTTGTGTGCATGTTTTTTTAAATTATGGGTTTTTAATTTCGTATTATTAGATTTGTATTGTACATTGTTTCTATCACTGCTGTGAGCCGCCCCGAGTCTACGGAGAGGGGCAGCATACAAATTTAATAGATAGATAGATAGATAGATAGATAGATAGATAGATAGATAGATAGATAGATAGATGATAGATAGATAGATAGATAGATAGATAGATAGATAGATAGATAGATAGATAAAAAATCTAGCTTCTCTATTGATGGAATCCAGCTGGTAAGTAGCAAATGGCAATCACATAATTGCAGGATGCTGTAATCGTTGTAATCACAGGCCAGCTACCAAGCACCCAAATTTTGATTATCTGAAATTCCACATGACAATTAAAAAGAAGAAGAGGAGTGGGGGTATCAACCTATTCCTCAAAGCAGCTGAAGGTAGGACAAGAAGTATTGGATGGAAACTGATCAAGGAATTTCCTGACAGTGAGATCAATTAATCAGTAGAACCACTTGCCTCAAGATGTAAATGCTCCAACACTGAAAGTTTTTAAGAAGGGATTGGACAACCACTTGTCTGAAATGATATATCGAGACTCCTGCTTGAGTGGGAGGTTGGGCTAGAAGACCGTTCCATCTTGATTCTGGTTCTGAAGGCAGGAGAAGAAGCAATGGATGGAAACTAATCCAGGAGAGAAACAGTTTACAACTAAGGAGAAATTTCCTGACAGTCAGAACAATTACAGAGGAAGGACTTGCCTGCAGAAGTTGTGGGTACTCCAATAATGGAGGTTTTTAAGAAGAAATTGAACAGTCATTTGTCTGGAATGACATAGGGGTGGGTGGGACCCCTTTGGGGGTCGAAAGACCATTTCACAGTGGTCGCCTAAAACTATGGTAAAAGAGAAATTTCCCATGGTGTTAGGAACTTAAAACTTCTGTTCTGGCATCTTGGAACATATTTTATTTTATGTTATTCTGTTATTCTGTTGTTGTGATATTCTGATATTTTGTTGTTATTCTGATGTTCTGATGTTATTCTGTTATTCTAATATTCTGTTGTTGTTCTGTTATTCTGTTATTTTGTTAGTCTGTTGTCATTCTGTTATTCTGATATTCAGTTGTTATTCTGTTATTCTGTTGTTATTCTGTTATTCCGATGTTCTATTGTCATTCTGTTATTCCGATGTTCTATTGTCATTCTGTTATTCTGATATTCAGTTGTTATTCTGTTATTCTGTTGTTATTCTGTTATTCCGATGTTCTATTGTCATTCTGTTATTCCGATGTTCTATTGTCATTCTGTTATTCTGATATTCAGTTGTTATTCTGTTATTCTGTTGTTATTCTGTTGTTATTCTGTTATTCTGATATTCTGCTGTTATTCTGTTATTCTAATATTCTGTTGTTCTGTTATTCTGTTATTTTGTTAGTCTGTTGTCATTCTGATATCCTGTTGTTATTCTGTTATTCTGTTTTTATTCTGTTATTTTGATATTCTGTTGTTATTCTGATATTCGGCTGTTATTCTGTTATTCTAATATTCTGTTGTTGTTCTGTTATTCTGTTATTTTGTTAGTCTGTTGTCATTCTGTTATTCTGATATTCAGTAGTTATTCTGTTATTCCGATGTTCTGTTGTTATTCTGTTGTTATTCTGTTATTCTGTTAGTCTGTCATTCTGATATTCTGTTAGTCTGTTGTTATTCTGTTTGTTTGGGAAGCTTCTGTATGTTTGGGAAGCTTCAGGGAAGTGGGGTTGCACCCAAAACCATGGGGAAAAGATTGTTAACATGCAACCCCTTCTTTGTCCAGGGAGTTTCCTACTTTCCTCTCAAAAGACAGGAGGTCCCAAGGGGGAGGAGATGGAGGTCAGAAGCGACCTCAACCCATCCTCCCATTTTTATTTATGAAGATAAAGGTGGCCATCTGCCTCTCTTCCATCAAAAGTGGAAAGTGCCTGATATTACCTCTGGAATTGGCAGCTACTCAGGACTCTGCCCAGCCACCAAAGTGAATTGCTAATCCATCAAAGTCACTTGGCAAAGAAGACCAGGTGAGTCAGAAATCCCAAGTTTCCAGAAGAAACGGGAGATGGATGATTTCATAAAACTCTTTATCCATCGGGAAATTGAGTTACATGAACCGAAAGAAAAAAGAAGAAAGGTGGGATTAGAACAACAGCCCAACCTGCATTCATTTTTTTAACCCTAATTTGTTGAAGAAACCGCATGGGACTGATTAACCCAGCATATTGAATACTTACCATGATTTCCAATCTTTGATAGCTGGATGCCTTCGCTGGGTTAATGCAAAAATCAAATAAACCACCTCGAGTCCCCCAGTAGATATTTCAACTCATTACTTGCCCTGAAAAAGGTCAAAGTCCAGAACCTTCTGGATTTGGTAAGTCAAATTCAAATTCAAATTTATTATTACAGCCATAGACCAAAACAAATAAAAACACTCCGTGAATACACAATCAAAAGTTGTAGGATAAAAACACGATCTAAGTATTGCCCACAAAATCATATGCTGCAACGTCCTGCCTGTCAATGACTACTTCAGCTTCAACCGCAACAACACAAGAGCACGCAACAGATTCAAACGTAATATTAATCGCTCCAAGCTTGACTGTAAAAAATATGACTTTAGCAATCGAGTTGTCGAAGTGTGGAACTCATTACTGGACTCGGTAGTGTCAACCCCTAACCCCCAACATTTCTCCCTTAGACTATCCACGATTGACCTCTCCAGGTTCCTAAGAGGTCAGTAAAGGGCGTACATAGGTGCACTAGCCTGCCTTTCGTCCCCTGTCCAATTGTCTCTCTTTATCTCATATATCTTTTCTTCCTTTCATATATCTTCTCCTCTACTTTTACGAAAAACACTCATATATCTCCAACACTTTGGAGTGCTGTCATGACTTTGAATGGTTACTACATGAATTGTTGTAAGTCGTGGTCTACTTGTATCTTCTTCCAACTTCTGGCACTGCTTATTTTTATTGGACATGGACTTTTCCAGACAAAGGCTCAACGTTGGATGGAGTTTTGACCTCCAATTGAGAGGTCTTAAAATAACAATGAGAAAGAGTTAACCTCATCCTGCAATCGGTAAACTCGCTGTCAAGGCTTCAGAAATCCAATATGATAGGAGGACACATTTGTCACTTAAAAGCTAATGAAATAATTATGATGAAAAAGACAACTCAGCTCCTCCAAGACAAAACGTGGTGGAGCATTGTCCATGAAATCGTCTATTCATCACAGTCAAGGCTTCCTTGGCCCCCAAATCAATTCCAAAATGTAATGAAGAGAAAACTTGGCTCTACCTAGGAACTTGATCTCCTTGTCACTTCAAGTTCATGCTCTTCCTTCTAAACAGAAGAATGGATGCCACGAAGATGTTGCCTCAGAAGATAGTAGGCACCTACTGTCCATTTTCAATGGTGGCAAGTATGTGTATCTTGGGTGTATTTATTGTGCCTATCTATCTTCCTTCCTTCCTACCTACCTACCTACCTACCTACTTATCTATCTATCTATCATGTCTGTCTGTCTGTCTGTCTGTCTGTCTGTCTATCTATCTATCTATTTTGTCTGTCTGCATGTCTATCATCTATCTATCTATCTATCTATCTATCTATCTATCTATCTATCTATTATCTGTCTGTCTGTCTGTCTGTCTGTCTGTCTGTCTGTCTATCTATCTATTATCTATCTATCATCTATCTATCTATCTATCTATCTATCTATTATCTATCTATCATCTACCTATCTATCTACCTATCTACCTATCTACCTATCTATCTATCTACTACCTACCTACCTACCCATCACTATCTCTTTGAGGCAAGGAGAGGCCAGGCACCCTAACCCAAACCCTCGATGTGAGTGATGTCAAGTTGGCCACCTTTAAGCCAGTCACATGACTTTTAAGCCACCCCCGGTCACATGATTATCAAGCCACTCCCATCTGGTCACATGGCTGGCAAGCCACACCCACAAAATAAGCCACGCCCACAGTGTGGTATTAAATTTTTTTTGCAGCCCTTCATTGTTGACCATGGATACCTAGCGGATGAATCTTCAATCATTCTTGACTTCGAAACATGGGTTTTCTTGATATGTTGATTAGCAAAGCAAGGACTTTTGTGGGTAGACATTATGGAGAGTTCCTTCAGAAGAAGGAAAAGTGGGCAGAAGGCTAATCAAAGTTTCTCTTACCTTGAAACCGCTGATGTCACACTAACCCATGATGTGTTCACCAAGCGCAGGAAAGGTCTCATGAATATTGACCATACAAATTGGTCCCCAGGTTCTGGGTGACATTAAAGGATGGCTTCCCAAAGAATCCGTGTCAGGTAAGACAAAATGCATCATCCTCTGAGCAAATTAAAATTGATCTCAACTTGCTTGCTTTATCTGCAAGTGAACGGTGTCTTGAGATGTGGAGTCAGGGGGACCACGAGGACACGGAATCTAATTAAGAAGCTTAGCCAAAGAATTTGTTTGTGGCATCAGTCTATGCTTCTGGAGAGGTCCCATCTATCATCTGAGATCAGATAGGACCCAGTGATTGGAGGGAAGAACAGAGATGGCCTGCTTCCCTTTGCAACATCTTGAATCTCTTTTCAGTATAATTAGAATAATGGCTGCACTCTGGAGCGGTGGGTAAAAGTTGTTCAAGGACTTTGGGGAAAGTTACCTTTTTAAGAAGCACTTATTCTATATAATACTAAAGTAACAACAACAACAACAACAACAACAACAACAACAACAACAACAGAGTTGGAAGGGACCTTGGAGGTCTTCTAGTCCAACCCCCTGCTTAGGCAGGAAACCCTACACCAGACAGATGGTTATCCAACATCTGCTTAAAAACTTCCATTGGTGGAGCATTCACAACTTCTGGAGGCAGGCAGTTCCACTGATCAACTGTTCTGACTGCCAGGAAGTTTCTCCTCTATCTCTCTTCATTTCCTTCCCTCACTCCTTCTGTCCCTTTTTTCTTCCTTCTCTTTTCCTATTTCTCTCCCTTCCGCCCTTATTTTTCCTCCATCTCTCTTCATTTCCTTCCCTCATTCCTCCTATCTTTTTTTCCTCCGTTCCCCTTTCCTCTCTTCCTTCCTTGCTTCTTCCTTCCTCCCTCCCTCCCTCCCTCTATTCTCCATTCCTTCTTTCTCTCCCTCTCTCTATTCTCTTATTCCTTCCTTCCTTTCCTTCCTCCCTTCCTCCCTCCCTCTATTCTCCATTCCTTCCTTCTTTCTCTCCCTCTTTCCCTCTCTATTCTCCTATTCCTCCCTCCCTCCCTCCCTCTATTCTCCTATTCCTTCCTTCCTTCCCTCCCTCCCTCCCTCCCTTCCTTCCCTCCCTCCCTTCCTTCCTTTTCCTTCCTTCCTCCCTCCCTCTCCTTCCTCTCCTTCCTTCCTTCCTTCCTGTTCAGAATCTGCATAGCAGTCATCTCCATAACAGTTTCTAGGTGCCAATTCTTCCTCCAGTTTACAATTTGGTGCAGGCCAACTGTTCAATTCCCATGATTTTCAACATGTGTGACTGCAAAAAACAGACATTTTCTCCCCGCAGAGGCTTAACAGGATACTTGTAGTTTCCCCTTTCAGTTTTTCCCCTCTCACTTTTGTTTGTCCATCTCCATCATCCCTGACCATTGGGAAAGATTAAAAAAAAAAGACATGCTTCCAGCAACTAGACTCTGGCAGGTCATTTTATTAACTCTGAATAAATAACCAGCCATTACCGGATAACGCGTTGATCAGCCTTCTCTGCCGTGTTTGATGTCTCGTCCTCTTTCTCCCCTGCCTGATCTTGACAGACACTTTTCATTCTGAAAGTAAACTTTATGTCAGAAAGGTTTCATTTGCTCCTTACGTTTGCTTTGATCTCCCTGCTTAATGTTTAATTCCTTCTTGTCACATTGTAGGTTTTCTAATCCTGTTTTACATCCAGCTATCTAATTTTTGTATAAATTTGCGGCGTGACATGATATTTACCGAGCATTAAGGCCGTGCTCGGATATTTACCAGAGATAGAGAAAGAGAGAGAGAGACGAGATAAAATCAACCACACAGATCTTTTCAGAATGTGAAATAAATTTCTATTTTTGAGCGATTTTACAGGGACATCCGTGAGGAATGAAAGATTGCAGAATAACAATATGGTGGCTTTCACCTTCTGGCTTCATATTTTTTTTTCCTTACAGTCTTAAAATACCCTTTAAACTACAAAATGCCCTTTAAACAACTAACATCCTAGGCTCATGAAACCTCTGCAAGGAAGCCACCAAGTTTAGACCAGCACCAGGGACCCCACATTTCAACTCTGAGCTATAGATTTTCACTTCTATTGTGGGTGCAGGAAAATTTTAGGTAACGCTTCACAGGAGGAAAAGGGGAATTTTTGCAAACTATGGAGCCATTCTTGATTCTATTTATTTTATTTATTTATTTATTCATTTTGTCCAATACACAAATACATAGGAAGAAAAATAGACATCTGGTAATATATATAAGGGTAAAAGTGAACTTAGAGGAGAGGATATATGAAAGGAAGAGAATATATATGATAGGTGAAAGAAAGGAAAGACAATTGGACAGGGGACGAAAGGCACACCAGTGCACTTATGTACGCCCCTTACTGGCCTCTTAGGAACCTGGAGAGGTCAATCGTGGAGAGTCTAAGGGAGAAGTGTTGGGGGTTAGGGGTTGACACAATTGAGTCCAGTAATGAGTTCCACGCTTCCATAACTCAATTGTTGAAATCATATTTTTTACAGTCAAGTTTGGAGCGGTTCGTATTAAGTTTGAATCTGTTGCGTGCTCTTGTGTTGTTGCGGTTGAAGCTGAAGTAGTCATTGACCGGAAGGACGTTGCAGCATATGATCTTGTGGGCAATACTCAACTCGTGTTTTAGGCGCCGTAGTTCTAGGCTTTGTAGGCCCAGGATTGTTAGTCTATTTCCGTAGGATATTCTGTTTCGAGTGGAGGAGCGAAGGGCTCTTCTGGTGAAATATCTTTGGACATTTTCAAGGGTGTTGATGTCCGAGATGTGGTATGGGTTCCAGACAGATGAGCAGTAGTCTGGGATGGGTCTCGCAAAAGTTTTGTAGGCTCTTGTGAGTAGGGTGAGGATGCCTGAGCAGAAGCTCCTCTATTTGAAGGCAAATCTACGTGTCCCAGGATAGTGGTGCAGGATCCAGTCTGGGTGTTGGATTTGGGTTATTCTCTGTGATTGGCATTTATATGGTGCCTGTTGTAGGTGGCTTTCTAGATTTCCAATTAGGTGCCAGGTTCTTATGTCCGAGAACCACGCAGACTAATTCATTCATAGTTCAGTTCTTCATTTGCTTAAAACCAGAAGACCTTGGTATGAAATAGCACAATAACCGATGAAACATTTTTAGCATATTTGCCTTATCTGTTATGGCAACATTTTCTTCTTGTAACTTTAATATCACTTCTTCCACACACACACCCCGCTTTCCTGGTTTATTTGCAAATTCATAATTCCTTTGTTTGGCCTAGTTCATCTTTGCTTCCATTTCACTCGCTGTTAAGAAAAATAGCTTCATTTGGCGGATAATAGTTGACAGCCCTAAGGGTTGTTTTTTTTAATTCTTCTTCCATTTTATTTATCTCATCCCAAATCATTTATCTTGCTTTTTCTTTTAAAATTCCCTATTACGTTGCAGAAATATCCTTTCACAAAAGCTTTGCTTGCATGCCAAACCATCCGTACTTCTGCGCCTTTATTAAGATTATTCTTTAGGAAAAAATCCTTTTACTTATTTTTTTTTTTACAATTCTCCACTACCGTTTCCTTTTGTAACAACATCTCATTCAATCTTTGACTAAAAAGTCCATTTTTTCCCCTCTTCAAAGTTACAGCCACTGGGTTGTAATCTGAAAAAAGCCATTGGTAATATCTCCATTTTATAAACATTGATAGGAAAAGCTTTAGATGTCCAAAGCATGTCGGTTCTAGACAAAGATTGCCCAGGTTCGCCTGGTGCACCAGTTGCTCACAGTCACTCATGCCCTTATCACCTCGAGGCTCGACTACTACAATGCTCTCTACATGGGGCTACCTTTGAAAAATGTTCGGAAACTTCAGATCGTGCAGAATGCAGCTGTGAGAGCAATCATGGGCTTTCCCAAAAATGCCCATGTAACACCAACACTCCGCAGTCTGCATTGATTGCCGATCACTTTCCGGTCACAATTCAAAGTGTTGGTCATCACCTATAAAGCCCTTCATGGCACCGAGACCGCCTTCTGCCGCACGAATCCCAGCAGCCGGTAAGGTCCCACAGAGTGGGCCTTCTCCGGGTCCCGTGAACAAAACAATGTCGTTTGGCGGGGCCCAGGGGAAGAGCCTTCTCTGTGGCGGCCCTGGCCCTCTGGAACCAATTCCCCCCGGAGATTAGAATTGCCCCCACCCTCCTCCCCTTTCGTAAGCTCCTTAAAACCCAGGAACTGAGATATTCTTTCCCCATAGGCCTTTATAATGTATGTATGGTATGTTTGTTTGTATGTATGTTTGGTTTTACAATAAGGGTTTTTTAGTTGTTTTATTATTGGATTTACATGCTGTTTTTATTACTGTTGTTAGCCCCGCCCCGAGAGAGAGCCGTCTACGGAGAGGGGCGGCATACAAATCCAATAAATAAATAAATAAAAGATCTGTAGTCTTCAAAAAAATAAATATATTCTTTTGAATTCCCAGTTTTATATCTCTCTGCATCAACAAACTTTGTCTATTTTTTTAAAAAAATTCTCAGATATTTTGTCTTTTTGTGGGGGAGGAAATCACTCCACGCCGAATTCCCAGGAAGCACCAATTTTCATGTGAAAAATGCAATTAATCCATAGATTGTTTATAAAATACCATTTTAGCTTCATTTGGAACATACATTTCCAATATCAAAATCTTAGACTCCTATACGGTAAATTCTATCCCAACATAGAACTATGATCATCAGTCAAGGTAAGTTTTGGATGATGAACATTTTTGGATTTATATATACATATATATGTGTGTATAACATATTTTTCTAATAGTGAAAAGGAAAGGAAACTAGTATAGATCTATTTCAAGCTCTTTTTGCCCTCTTTAGCTAGCCATAACCCTTACCGGGATTTGAACCTTTGGGGTCTGCCTCTGTTTATATATATAAACATTCATTTTTTTTTATTCCTGATGAAATAAATTCTTCTCCCAGCATTTTTGTGGCTCAAATATTTTAATTTTTTTCCTTAATTTGGGTTGCTTGTTAAAAAAAAAAACCCCACACAAATCAAATCTCATTTTAAATCTCATTATGACTTTAACTCCTCTTTACTCCACTTATATTCCATGTTAAATATTTATAATCCTTAGTTAAGCCAAGATTCCCCCCCCCCCCCCAAAAAAGTCAATAACTAAAAAAACTTTCTCTTGGGATAAGTCAGTTTGAATTAGACCCAGTCAACAGTCCCTGTAATATGGTTCCATAAAAGAGGTGAGTTTAGGCTGGACTGGACTGGATTCAATTAAGCTAAATCTAACCTCCTTAAGGTTGATTTGATTAATTAACCTTTAGTTGCAATTCCCACCGTCTACTAATCTACCAAAAGTCATGTGTCCAGATGACTGGTGTTTACTTGGTTGCTGTAGATAATGTTCTTCCAATTTTCAAAGTTTATTTTTTTAATTTTATTTGTTTTATCACGTACGTATTGGTGGTATACAAAGATATAATATTTATATACATGGTACTAGTAAGAGAGAAACATTAGGACAGGGGACGGAAGGAACGCTGGTGCACTTATGCATGCCCCTTACTGACCTCTGAGGAATTGGGAGAGGTCAACAGTGAATAAACTAAGGGTAAAGTTTTGGAGGTTAGGAGAAGATACTACAGAGTCAGGTAGTGAGTTCCATGCATCAACTACTCAGTTACTAAAGCTGTATTTCCTGCAATTGAGTTTGGAGTGTGTTGTGGTTAGCTCTGGCCCAGCTCCTGCCCCAAGGACTGTGGATGTGGGGGAGACATCCACATGCTGCAGGCCTGTTTTGCCCCCGGTGGAATCTGCTGATGAAGGCTCCTCTGACCAAGAAGACATGAGTGACAGGGAGGAGGAGAGTGGGGCAGACAGCTCAGAAGGAGATCAATTATCTAGCTCCTCCTTGGATTTAGAACAAGAGTTAATGATACAGCCACGCATGCGGAGAGCGATGCATAGGCAACAACAAGTGAGAGATTATTATCAAAGAAAATGAGGCCACCTGTGGTTGGGTGGGGCTGTGGTCATTATTGAGGCTGCTATTAATAGCAGTCTGTGGGTTTGGCCATTGTGGAGGATTATCTGATCGTTGTGTTTCCTGACTGCTTTGCTGACTTTGACCTTTGTGTGCTGATTTCCCCCCGCTTTGACACTAAACCAGAGCAAAGTGTGTTTCACTTTGTTAAAGAAGGACTGTGAATTGCCTCACAGCTGCAAGCTAAGTATCACAGAACAGATAAGGGACTTGTATAAATTACCAGTGTGTTTGGAGACAAGTGCTATTTGCTATACAAAAAGAGGGCTTAGTTTAAGTGAATTTTCATTATAAAGAACATTGTTTTGAATTTTCAAATGTGTGTGTGTCTGAAATTTTTACCTGTGAATTTTTGGGAGGAGTCTACCAGAAAGCACGACAGAACAGAGCGGTTTACTTTGAGTTTGTGTCTATTGTGTGCTCGTGTGTTGTTGTGGTTGAAGCTGAAGTAGTCGTTGATAGGAAGGACATTGTAGCAGAGGATTTTATGGGCTATGCTTCGGTCGTGTTTAAGACGACACTGCCGGTCTCTTTTACAGGCTTGACCAACGACCACATAAAACAAAACCGCTCTCGGCTTTTGCTTTAACTTCTCCCGCTAAGCAGATAAATGCATTCAGATGGTGACATAATAGGAAGAAAACAGAACGGTTAATGAATGGATGGCGAAGGTCCATAAAGATGAGTTATGCTATCTTGTCCCTGAAACCTCTTTTGAGCTTTGAGAGAGAGAGAGAGAGACTAAGAGAGAGAGAGAGTAAGAGAGAGAGAGGGAGAGAGTCAGAGAGAGAGAGTAAGAGAGAGAGAGAGAGAGAGAGAGTAAGAGAGAGAGAGAGTAAGAGACAGAGAGTAAGAGACAGAGAGAGAGTAAGAGAGAGAAAGAGAGAGAGAGAGTAAGAGAGAGAGAGAGAGAGAGAAAGAAAGAGAGAGAGAAAGAGAGAGTAAGAGAGAGAGAGAGAGTAAGAGAGAGAGAGAAAGAGAGGGAGGGAGGAGGGAAGAAGGTATATATAGATTTCATGGGGCGGGCTATGATATGTGCCTGCCACGGCTGTCAAGCTGAAATTACTTCATATATCATCAGCCAACACCGAGCAGATAATGCGAAGTGAGGTTTGGCCGAGGAACGATTACGGCTGATGAACTGGAATCGTGATGGGAAAGGAACAGTCGCTGTGCTTTGTTCTCTTGAAACTGGATTGACCTCACGCAGAGGAGGCTAATGATAGGTTGGCATTGGCCAACTCAAATGAGGTGTCATCAAGACCGACAGCCGTCAGGAAAAGTCGATCACTTTTTTCTTTCTTGGTCCCTTTCAAGAATAGGTGGTTTTCCCATCGCTTTTTCCTTTGGGCCGAAAGGATGTGCAGGTGTGGACAGTAAGAAGAATTTCAAATATGATATATATAGGAACTAGCGAATATCATATTAATAACCAGCAGATCATATGACAACATATATCACTTCTGTATATACAGAAGTGGGCTGCTAAGGTGGGACGGTGACCTGTGCTCGACCCCGTGGCTCTGAGTGCTAGCGAAGTCCAGTGCAATTCTGCTATTGCACCCGTGAAAAAATTGCACATGGATACGCAGGTAAGAGACAGGGACGAAGAGATGGAGGGAGAGAGAGAGAAAGAGCGAAAAAGAGAGAGAAAGAAATAGAGAGAGAAAGAAAGAGATAGAGAAAGAAAGAAGGGAGAGAAAGATAGAAGAGCAGGAGGAAGAGGAGGAGAAGGAAGAAGAGGAAGAGAAGGAGGAAAAGAGGGAAGAGGAGGAAGGGAGGAGGAGGGAAGGAGGAAGAAGGATGAGAGAGAAGAGGAGGAGGAATAGGAGTAAGAGGAGGAGAAGGTGGAGGAAGAGGAGGAGGGAAGGAGAAGGGGAGAAGCAGGTGTAGGAGGAGGGAAGAAGGAGAAGGAGGGGGATGAGCAGGAGGAAGAAGGGAGAGGAAGAAGAGGAGAAGGAAGAAGAGGAAGAGAAGGAGGAAAAGAGGGAAGCAGGGGAGAAAGGAGTAAGGAAGAAGGAAGTGGAGGAAGTGGGAAGAAGGAGAAGAAGGAGGAAGAGCAGGAGGAAGAAGGGAGAGGATGAGGAAGAGCAGGAGGAACAGGAGGGGGGGAGGGGGAGGGGAGGAAGGTAGGAGTAAAGAAGGAGGAAAGGTTAGGGAGTAAGACCAAACAAGAATAAGAAAATCAGTGTTATTGTTCCCCCAAAGTTGCCTATATGATTAAAATCCTGTCTGCAGAAGTAAGGGCAAATAATCGATTTCGCTAATGTTTTTTTTAAAAAATCAGTTTTTTAGGAAGGTGACATATTCAAGCACTATGCGCATGAAATTCACTGCCCAGTGTTCTCAGTTCTGGTGGCTTTTGAACGAATAATAATAATAATAATAATAAATTAATAAAAAATTATTAGATTTGTATGCCGCCTCTCTCCAAAGACTCAGCGTGGCTCACAACCTTGCAATAATACAATACATTACAAATCTAATAATAAAATTTAAAAAGTCAATTAAAAGATGTTAATATAACATAGTTGTACGATACATTGTAAAATAATCCCAGGATACACCGAAAGGTATGATTTTCACCTGCTCGACAAAAAATTGTCTTTGGAAATTTGGAAAAGTCCGTGAGTAGTGATGGGCGAACCGAACCCACACAATTCGGGTCCGTACCAAATTTTGCAGTGTTCGGTATGCTGAACACGAACCTGAAATTTTTTGAAACTTCAGGCAAAGTTTGGGGCTGCGTTCGGCATTCAGAGCTTTGACGTCACCGACAGGTTGCTAAGGACGCCAAGGTGATAACTTCCTGGATTCCATGGAATCCAGGAAGTGATCACCTTGGCGTCCTTAGCAACCTGCCGGTATACATGACGTCAAAGCTCCACCCCCGGAATCTCTTGGTGAAATTCCCCGTTCGGGTTTGGTTCAGGTTCGGCCGAATTTTGTGTAAAGTTCATCCGAACTTGCCGAACCCGAACACCGTTGGGTTCGCCCATCACTATCCGCGAGCTAAACCTTGTTGAATGTCAACAGTCTTTTCGTTGTGTTTTGAGAGCTCTCTTCCAAACTATCTTCAGAAGACTTTCTGATTTTCTTGGCAGATTTTCTGGGAGTTTGCTCTCTTTCATCTATCCTGATTTGGATAGGTGAGAACCTTTCAAAAAACGTATTTAGATCTGCCTTTTATCACTGAGTATGGATTTGTAGCCGCTAATTTAGATGCATGTTTCCGTCCAGTCTAATTTGCCTCAATTTTATTACTGCTGCTATCTTTCCGAAGGTCACGAGAAAGGCAGGACAAACTTCTAAAGAAGAAATATCGAAGGTGGGCAAGGGAAAAGATATTACTTCTGAAATGTTTGCGGGAGAATTTAGAGAACTCAAACCTATCTGCAGAATCCCCCTTCTCTTTATAGTTTTATCTCGATTTCAACATGAATTGCAGGGATAAGAGCCCCAAGTCCAACTGTTGGTTGATGGACTGTTTTCTTCCCAATGTCAGGCTCCAAGTAATGGAGCAGTTTTTGATAACACAGATCTGCCAATACAATACTCAGATTGAGGATTCCTCTTCCCCATTGAAAAGGAAAAACAAAACAATTCCATTTATATTTCACGTATTTTTGTATATGTTGTTATATGTGGTTTGTTTATAACTAAAGAACTCAAATGAAGATTAAAGGTATAAGAATAAAAGAAAGAAAGAAAGAATGAAAGAAAGAATAAAAGAAAAAAGAAAGAAGAAAGAAAGAAAGAAGGAAGGAATTAAGGAAGGAAAGAAAGAAAGAAAGAAAGAATGAATGAATGAAAGAAAGAAAAAAAAAGAAAGAAGGAAGGAAGGAATTAAGGAAGGAAGGAAGAAAGAATGAAATAAAGAAAGAAAAAAGAAAGAAGAAAGAAAGAAGGAAGGAAGGAATTAAGGAAGGAAAGAAGGAAAGAAAGAAAGAAAGAATGAAAGAAAGAATAAAAGAAAGAAAGAATAAAAGAAAGAAAGAAATAAGAAAGAAAGAAAAAAGGAAGGAAGGAAGAAAGGAAGAAAGAAAGGAAGGAAGGAAGAAAGAAAGAAAGAAAGAAAGAAAGAAAGAAAGAAAGAAAGCTCTCCATGGCCATAACAGGACCACTCACACAATCTTTGAAAAATCATTCAGGACAAGTTCCCTACCAAACCTATGGTCACTAGCCATGGTCATCCCCATCTTCAAAACAGGAGATCCCACTCCAGTAGAAAACCACAGACCAATCTCTCTAGGCTGCATCGCATGCAAAATAAAATAACAGGCGCTTTGCAGCAAAGAAAAACAAGTCAAATGTTATCCTTCTGTCGCTCCACGGACAAATTAAAACTAATTGAATGATCCCAAGCATTGATGAAAGGTTTGCATTTGTTCTTGCAAAGTGCCAGCTCCCACAAAGGCACTTTTGTGTCATTAATACAAAAAAAAACCCCTGCACTGTGCTTTTCCTTGTAAAGATAAAGAGAGACCGGGAGAGAGAGAGAAAGACAGAGGAAGAGAAGATCCAATTTGTTGTCAGCTTTTGCAAGATGCAATTGCAGGCATGATTATAATATCATCAACTACGTTTCTTTCAGCTGTCCCGGTTTATTCAGACAGGCAGAGGGAAATATGAAGTGACAAGAAAGCCCGTTGTTGTTTGCACACAACTCCGCCATAACTAGCAATTTGGTGGAAAATAGAAAGGGGAAATAAACGGGAAACGAGGATAGAAGCGACGTCCGGGGGCTGAACAATAGACCTGTAGCTTTGCAGAGGGAGAGAAAAAAGAAAGAAAAACAATATAGCAAATTTTAGGGCAGGCCAAAAGAGGTTCAGACTGACCCTTTCTCTCTCTTTTTTTTTTGCTGTTTTCTAAGCAGATTTGGAGGGTATTTGTATTCATCGAAGCTCTCCGGCTAATACAGCAGTAACATTGCATTAATTCATCTCATGCATGCAAGGCCATACCTGTCTCGGCCTCTCCCCCCCCCCCCTCTTTTTTTTAATTACCGGGATTTTAAAAAATGGCTTTAGAGGGAAAGCAGCTGCATTTGTTTCCGATGGATGTCATAATTGCCACCGTAAATTGGAAAACGGAACATTTGTTGGTGCTGATGCAAGTAATGGCCTCAATATTGTTGCGGGCAGAAGTGGGCGGGGGGAATGAAAAATTAAATTGGGGCAGGTTTTATAACACTAACCCAATGCAAGTTAAAAGGATAATGACTGGAGCAAAACACAAATAAGGGCAACGTGGAGCGAGGAAACGTTTTTAATGCCCGGACAAAAATGTTTATTCATTGTTTTGTGCCAATATAAGGATACGGTGGGGAATGGAGGACATAGAGGCCCAGAAAAATATAAGTGGAGAATTAATGGGAGAACCTGGTTATCGGTGGTGTTTGCTGAATGTTCATATCAACTCCCCTTCCCATCCTCTTTCTACATCAGAAATGCCAATTTTGGAAAGAAAAAAGACTGGTTGACTGCTTACAGTGTGTTGTGATTAGCTCTGGCCCAGCTCCTGCCCCAAGGACTGTGGATGTGGGGGAGACATCCACATGCTGCAGGCCTGTTTTGCCCCCGGTGGAATCTGATGATGAAGGCTCCTCTGACCAAGAAGACATGAGTGACAGGGAGGAGGAGAGTGGGGCAGACAGCTCAGAAGGAGATCAATTATCTAGCTCCTCCTTGGATTCAGAACAAGAGTTAATGATACAGCCACGCATGCGGAGAGCGATGCATAGGCAGCAACAACTGAGAGAGTATTATCAAAGAAAATGAGGCCACCTGTGGTTGGGTGGGGCTGTGGTCATTAGTGAGGCTGCTATAAAGAGCAGCCTGTGGGTTTGGCCATTGTGGAGGATTATCTGATCCTTGTGTTTCGTGACTGCTTTGCTGACTTTGACCTTTTGTGTGATGATTTTTCCCCCGCTTTGAAACTGAACCAGAGCAAAGTGTGTTTCACTTTGTGAAGGAAGAAGGACTGTGAATTGCCTCACAGCTGCAAGCTAAGTATCACAGAACTGATAAGGGACTTGTACAAATTACCAGTTTGTTTGGAGACGAGTGCTCTTTGCTATACCAAAAGAGGGCTTAGTTTCTTTGAATTTTCATTATAAAGAACATTGTTTTGAATTTTCAAACGTGTGTGTGTGTCTGAGATTGTATCTGTGCATTTTTGGGAGGAGTCTACCAGAGAGCTCGACAGAACGAAGTGTGGATTCCTTGATGATGTTACCTAGTTGGGTAATGAAAAATCAGCAAGAAAACAATTGAGCTCAGAGCACCAAGGGCCCTGCAGACACTTTCATTCTCCTCCTCTCTCCCCCCCCGTCAATCCCCACTGCCTTCTAGCACTGATGGTGTCACCTAGCTGGGTCATGAAACATCTGTAAGAAAACAACCGAGCTGAGAGGGCACCAAGGATCCCACAGATCTCATTCTTTTTTTAAAATGCACTTTTATTTTTCAAATTTCAAATTCTCCTAGCAGACTCAGAATGGCTTACCTTGCTCCTCCTCCTCCTCCTCCTCCTCCCCCTTCTCATTCTCCTCCTTCTTTTCCTCCTTCTCCTCCTCCTTCTTCTCCTCCTCTTCCTCTTCCTCCTCCTCCTTCTTCTCCTCCTTCTTCTTCTCCTCTTCCTCCTCCTCCTCCTCCTTCTTCTTCTCCTCCTCTTCCTCCTCCTCCTTCTTCTCCTCCTCTTCCTCCTCCTCCTTCTCCTCCTTCTTCTCCTCCTTCTTCTCCTCCTTCTTCTTCTCCTCTTCCTCCTCCTCCTTCTTCTCCTCCTCTTCCTCCTCCTCCTTCTCCTTCTTCTCCTCCTTCTTCTCCTCCTCCTCCTCCTCCTCCTCCTTCTTCTCCTCCTCTTCCTCCTCCTCCTTCTTCTCCTCCTCTTCCTCCTCCTCCTTCTTCTCCTCCTCTTCCTCCTCCTCCTTCTCCTCCTTCTCCTCCTCCTTCTTCTTCTCCTCTTCCTCCTCCTCCTTCTTCTCCTCCTCTTCCTCCTCCTCCTTCTTCTCCTCTTCCTCCTCCTCCTCCTTCTTCTCCTCCTCTTCCTCCTCCTCCTCCTCCTCCTTCTTCTTCTCCTCTTCCTCCTCCTCCTCCTCTTCCTCCTCCTCCTTCTTCTCCTCCTCTTCCTCCTCCTCCTTCTTCTCCTCCTCTTCCTCCTCCTCCTTCTCCTCCTCCTTCTTCTCCTCTTCCTCCTCCTCCTCCTCCTTCTCCTCCTCTTCCTCCTCCTCCTCCTTCTTCTCCTCCTCTTCCTCCTCCTCCTTCTCCTCCTTCTTCTCCTCCTTCTTCTTCTCCTCTTCCTCCTCCTCCTTCTTCTCCTCCTCTTCCTCCTCCTCCTTCTTCTCCTCCTCCTCCTCCTTCTCCTCCTCCTTCTCCTCCTCCTTCTCCTCCTCCTCCTTCTTCTCCCCCTCCTCCTCCTCCTAATCCTCCACTCTCCAAACTCCATTCCTTTCTAGTACTGATTATGTTACCTAGTTGGGTAAAGAAACATCTGCAACAAAGCATTGTTATTATTGTTGTTGTTGTTGTTGTTATTATTATTATTATTATTATTATTATTATTATTATTATTATTATTATCTGATTTAACCCATGCAGGGGTTCAAATCTTTTAAGGTGCTCCTTTAAGCACCTTTCACAAATCACCCTTGTTCGCACTAGTTTTCTAGCTCTCTTCACGCCCATAAGGATTAAATATTTGTGTTAGGTTCTTTTTTTTAAAAGGAAGATGGAATATAAGGCTCATCGTTCCCTCTAAGCTGAGCAGTGAGCAATCGCTCACTTAAAAATCATCAACTCAGAGTTTTTCAAACCTGCCCAGAAGCCGAGAGGGAAAAAGTGAGAGGGAAAGAGTGCTGCCCACTTCCAAAGGGACTGCCGCTCAGACACTATACTTTTCCGCCCACACCAGAAAAAAATTGGAGGGGACATTGATAAGGCTCACTAAAACTCTGTCCTGAATACACATTCCAGTGCGACAAATTCATACTATATATAGATAGCCTTTGCAATGCCATTTTTCACCCCAACTTAATCTTGTTCTTGATGATTAAGCTTCTCCAAACATTCTGGACAGAACAAAATAAAACAGCATGATTTGGGGTGAGCGGGTGGGATTTCCTTGAAGGGGAGTCAAAGGTACTCTGCACATGGTCATGACACCTTATCTTTTCCACGGTGGGCCAGATGAGAGCCTTAACTGGAGAAAATGAAGCCAGGGCCTCTGGCAAGCGAGCGTGCCCTCTTCTTAACCATTCGTAATATTTTTGCAGCGTTGAAAGGTTGAGTGAAGGGGACTAGACATTCAAGCAGGGAAGATGGATAGTAAAGCATGGAAATGACAAAGCAGCTTTCCTCTCCCCTCCTTTCTCCCTCTCTCTCCCCCTCTCCATCATCCCCTTCCTTCCTTCCTCTTCTTCCTTCCTTCCTTCTTTCTCCCTTTCTCCCTCCCCTTCCTTCCTTCCTTCTTTCCTTCCTTCCTACTCCCTCTCTCCCTCCCCGATCCCCTTTCCTTCCTTCCTCCCTTCCTTCCTACTCCCTCTCTCCCTCCCTGATCCCCTTCCTTCCTTCCTTCCTTCTTTCCTTCCTTCCTTCCCTCTCTCCCTCCCCGATTCCCTTTCCTTCCTCCCTCCCTCCCTTCCTTCCTACTCCCTCTTTCCCTCCCCGATCCCCTTCCTTCCTTCCTCCCTCTCCCTCTCTTTCTCCCTCCCTCCCTCCTTCCCTCCCTCTCCCTCTTTTTCCCTCCATCCCTGTCTCTCTCCCCCCCCTCTGTTCATGTGAAGTCCAAATAGTTCAGAGTTGAAGTCCAAATATCTTCAAGTTGCCAAGGTTGCAATGTGTATTGGAGGTGGCGACCCTTTGAGAACTGTATGCAATGAAATTTCATTTTAACGAATGCTGATTAGTATACATTCAAAGTTACAATAAAGTTATTGTTCTGTTCTATTCTGTTATGTTCTATTCTACCCTGTTCTATTCTTATTGCTACTCTACTCCACTCTACTCTACTCCCATTCTCTCCCATCCTTTCCTGTCCCATCCCACTCCACTTCACTCCACTCTACTCTACTCAACTCTATTCCACTCTTATTGCTACTCTACTCTACTCTACTCTACTATTCTATCCCATCCTGTCCTGTCCCATCCCATCCCACTCCACTCTACTCCACTCTAGTCTTATTGCTACTCTACTCTACTCTACTCTACTCCACTCTAGTCTTATTGCTACTCTACTCTACTCTATACTCTACTCCACTCCTATTAGATCCTGTCCTGTCCCGTCCCATCCCATCCCATCCCACTCCACTCTACTCTATTCCACTGTTATTGCTACTCTACTCTACTCCTATTCTATCCCATCCTGTCCTGTCCCATCCCATCCCATCCCACCCCACCCCACCCCACCCCGCTCCACTCCACTCCACTCCATTCCACTCCACTCTACTCCACTCTTATTGCTACTCTACTCTACTCTACTCTACACTCTACTCTACTCCTATTAGATCCTGTCCTGTCCCATCCCATCCCACTCCACTCCACTCTACTTGCTATTCTACTCCACTCCACTCCACCCCACTCTACTCCATTCCATTCCACTTGATAGCTGCAAATTGCAAGCTACCAACAGATCCACTGAACCTCAGAAGGAAAGCTCTCCCTTGAATTTTGGTCTTCATCTCCCTTGCAGCAAATCTTGACAACAAGGAAGGCTATTAACTAGACCTTCACCCTCCTCTTCTCTCTCATCTGGCTTTTGTTTGAAAAGACAATTGGCCTCTCTGAGATGAAGAGGTCAAGGGATCTTTAGAAGTGGGCCGTGTGCTTGTCTTCGTTTCCAGACTAGCCAACATCCCAGACGTATCTGCCTGACAAGGTCCAGGCACCCCTGTCCCACGAGGTGATTCCACGCCAGACTGGAGAGTCTTCAGAAACTGAGGTCTCTGCTGTTCTGAGTGGTAGATGGTTCATCTGCCAGTGTTGGCATCTGTTTAACTTTAGGTGGTGTTTGAATGGCTTTCACCCCATTGCTTCCCATCGCTTGGTTTGACTCCTTAATGACTGTAATTAGGAACACTGTCAAAATCTGGGTGGTACCGAGATGACGTTGTGAGTGGCAAGTGGACGCATCCCACTCACCCAACCCATTAGGGGGTCACTGCCATTGTCACCAAAGCATTTGATGTGCGCAAAGCGGCTCTTTCATTTAATTAGATTTGAAGATGGGAACTGGTAGACCTCAACAAGCCAAAGAGATTTGTCTGGAAAGTTCAGATGGGAATCCAGGCTTGAGTTTTATTTTATTTTTATTTTTATTCCTGTTGCCATGCAAATTTAGCCTTAGGGTCTTCGCTTGGTCCCAATTCTTCTAGGAACTTCGACATTCAGATTTCTTCATCTTGAATCATCAATAGTGAAGTTGATCTGCTCTTCTGTTGCTCTACCAAATTCATTCATTCGTTGGCAACCTTCAGTCTCAAAGGACTATGGTGTTGTACTCTGGAAATAGTTCCTAAAACAGCCTGTATTAAATTTTAACTCAGTCCCTACCAATCAGGCTAGAGTGTTATCCACATTGGACTCTTCGTAGAGGTGCATTGGAGAATGGAATAGAATAGAATAGGATAGGATAGAAGAGAAGAGAAAATGGAATGAAGAAAAGAATAGAATAGAATAGAATAGAATAGAATAGGAGAGGAGAGGAGAGGAGAACTATTTATTGGCCAAGTGTGATTGGACACACAAGGAATTTGTCTTTGGTGCATAAGCTCTCAGTGAACCTAAAAGAAAAGATACATTTGTGAGGAATCATGAGGTACAATACTTGATGATTGTCATGGAGGTCAAATAAGCAATCCGGAAACAATAATTATTAACAAAAATCTTAAGGATACAAGCAGCAAGTTACAGTCATACAGTCATAAGTGGGTGATAGGAATGATGAGAAAGAACTAGTAGTAATAATAGTGCAGAATTAGTAAATAGTTTAACAGAGTTGAGGGAATTATTTAAATAGCAGAGTGATGGCGTTCAGGAAAAACCTCTTCTTGTGTCTCGTTGTCTTGGTGTGCAGTGCTCTGTAGCCACGTTTTGAGGGTAGGAGTTGAAACAGTTTGTGTCCAGGATGCGAGGGGTCAGTCAATATTTTCATAGCCCTTTTTTCTGTCCCTCCCCAGCCCCGGGATTTTGCTGGTTCTAGGACTGCCTTTTTGCCTCGGTCTGTGGAACATGTTTCTCCTCGAAATGGAGAAGGCCATGCTGCGTCTTTCGCCTCCAAGCTGAATGATCGGACATCAAGATTTCCCAGCTGTTAATGTCCATTCTCAAGGCCTTTAAACCTTTCTCACAGATATCCTTATATAAAAACATAGAAGTTTGATGGCAGAAAAAGACCTCCTGGTCCATCTAGTCTGCCCTTATACGATTTCCTGTATTTTATCTTAGGGTGGATCGATGTTTATCCCAGGCAGGTTTCAATTCAGTTACTGTGGATTGACCAACCACGTCTGCTGGAAGTTTGTTCCAAGCGTCTACTACTCTTTCAGTCAAATAATATTTTCTCACGTTGCTTCTCATCCTTCCCCCCAACTTCAGATTGTGTCCCCTTGTCCTTGTGTTCCCTTTCCTATTAAAAACACTTCCCTCCTGAACCTTATTTAACCCTTTAATATATTTAAATGTTTCGATCATGTCCCCCCCTTTTCCTTCTGTGCTCCAGACTATATGGACTATATATCTACCAAACGACCAAGAAGAAACCATCCAAACATATTGGTGGAATGAGTATTTCTTGATCCCCAGAATCTGTGATCCTGAGATTCCATAATATTTCTGTTAATCCCACAGAGGCTTAGATCCACAGGGTCTTCCAGAAATCCTAGACAGCCGATACACCAAAAGGGAGCATGTATGGATGTATCAATAATAAGTTCCTTTCCTTTCCTCCAATTTCCTCCCCCTTTCCTTTTCTTTCTTTTCCATTCCTTTCTTTTCCTTTCCTTTCTTTTCCTTTCCTTTCTTTTCCTTTCTTTTCCATTCCTTTCTTTTCCTTTCCTTTCTTTTCCTTTCCTTTCTTTTCCTTTCCTTTCTTTTCCTTTCCTCCAATTTTCTCCTCCTTTCTTTTCCATTCCTTTCTTTTCCTTTCCTTTCCATTCCTTTCTTTTCCTTTCTTTTCCATTCCTTTCTTTTCCTTTCTTTTCCATTCCTTTCTTTTCCTTTCCTTTCCTTTCTTTTCCTTTCCTCCAATTTTCTCCCCCTTTCTTTTCCTTTCTTTTCCTTTCCTTTCTTTTCCTTTCCTTTCCTCCAGTTTCCTCCTCCTTTCCTTTCCTTCTCCTTCTTCCTAGTGTCTGAAGAATGGGAATCTTTAGCTTAACTGGCCCCCAAATTTCCCGTAGGAGATTTCTGGGGCCGCTGTCTCTCCATCTCAGACAAAGAGGAGGTTGGGAATGAGGTTGCGAGGCAGCTGATTCCCGAGGCAGTTTATTTGCCTTTGGCTCCCATGTTTAGCACAACCAATCAATGGTCGTTTATTCCATACACCAAAGGTTCGACAAATAATGCCTTAGTGCAACCAGAATCAATACCTTGCTTCAAGCTTTGAGCGTGGTCCAATTTTCTGCAGGCTACCCTGTTTTTGTCCTCCTAATTTTTTCATGCTGCTCGGTTGTTTGTTAGGGGTTTTCCCCCTCCATTCTTTCTCTTTATCTTATGTGGAAAAGTGAAAAACCCAAATCCATATTTGGACGAAGGGACAGAGAGATCCTACAATGTTTTACATCGAGATATAAAGTTGAGAATAGGACCTCATAGAATAGAATAGAATAGAATAGAATAGAATAGAATACAATAGGAGAAGAGAAGAGAAGGGAGAGGAGAGAATAGAATAGAATAGGAGAAGAGAAGAGAAGGGAGAGGAGAGAATAGAATAGAATAGAATAGAATTGAATAGAATAGGAGAAGAGAAGAGAATTCTTTATTGGCCAAGTGTGATTGGACACACAAGGAATTTGTCTTTGGTGCAGATGCTCTCAGTGTATATAAAAGAAATAGATACATTAGAATAGAATAGAACAGAATAGAATAGGAGAAGAGAAGGGAGAGGAGAGAATAGAATAGAATAGAATTGAATTGAATAGAATAGGAGAAGAGAAGAGAATTCTTTATTGGCCAAGTGTGATTGGACACACAAGGAATTTGTCTTTGGTGCAGATGCTCTCAGTGTATATAAAAGAAATAGATACATTAGAATAGAATAGAACAGAATAGAATAGGAGAAGAGAAGGGAGAGGAGAGAATAGAATAGAATAGAATTGAATTGAATAGAATAGGAGAAGAGAAGAGAAGAGAATTCTTTATTGGCCAAGTGTGATTGGACACACAAGGAATTTGTCTTTGGTGCAGATGCTCTCAGTGTATATAAAAGAAATAGATACATTAGAATAGAATAGAATAGAATAGAATAGGAGAAGAGAGGAGAAGGGAGAGGAGAGAAGAGAAGAGAATTCTTTATTGGCCAAGTTTGATTAGACACACAAGAGATTTGTCTGGTGCAGATGCTCTCAGTGTACATAAAAGACTAATTTTAAAAAATGGAAAAAAATATTCACCTAGACCCATAAGTGATTTGCATTGTCTGTGTCTGTGAAATTGTGAAGATCGTTACACTTTTAGTACAATGGCACCAGTGAAGGGCTGTAAAAATTTTTACTACCACAATGTGGGTGTGGTTTATTGTGTGGGTGTGGCTTGCTGTCCATGTGACCCAGGCAGGAGTGGCTTGCTGTCCATGTGACCAGGTGGGAGTGACTTGATAGTCATGTGCCTGGGGTGGCTTAAAGGTCATGTGACTGGGTGGGAGTGGCTTACCGACTAGGATAAGTTTTCAAATAAGTGCTTGGACTCTTTTTCACTTGATTAAGTCCCGTTATTGGAATAGCCACAAAAAAGTCAAATAATAGACAGCATTATTTCTTGAGGAGCCTAGTAACATTTTAAGGTTTTGTGCTGAACCCAGTATGATAACAGATTAGGCAAGTAGCTCAATTTTCTTGAATCATTATAAAAGTTCAGTTCTACATAATGATGAAAATGACTAAAGCGTTTACGGGTGAAAACATACTATTTAATTATTTCCTATTTTAAAAGTAATTCAGGATCATACTAAAGTATTAGAGAAGGAAGGACAATAAAAAAACTATTCAGTACTCAGTAAATAGTGCATAAACTTACTACCCCCACTGTGTCCTCCCCCCTCATCCCGTGGGGGTAGCAGCCCATCATTGAACGGCGTGGAGCTGTCTGCTTTGCTTCAGAATGGCTGAAAGGAATTTTGGAATGGAATGACAGAAATGGGGAAATAATTGTATTCCAGGGCTAATCTTATTGAGCGTCTTTAAGTGCTTTAATTGTTATCCTCCTGATCTCATCACTTCTCTGTCTCAGGCTCATCTCCTTTGAGGAGTGGAGATCGAAGCTCCAGGTGTTTGGTATCTCCTTTAGAAAGGTTTGGAGTGAAGCTGTTGAGATAGAGACGGGGGTTTCTCCATCCATTGGAGAGAGCTGTTATGTCAAGGGGGCTGAGCTGACTCAGAAGGGGAGCGGGAAGAAAAAGACTTGACATTTAAATACAGTGGCACCTCTACTAACGAACCTAATTTGTTCTGTGACCAGTAGAAAAGTTTGTAAGAAGAAGCAATTTTTCCCATAGGAATCAATGTAAAAGCAAATAATGTGTGCAATTGGGGAAACCACAGGGAGGGTGGAGGCCCTGTTTCCTCCCAGGAGATTCCTAGAGAGGCCCCACGGAGGCTTCTCCCCGCCTTTTCTGGCCCTGTTTCCTCCCAGGAGATTCCTAGAGAGGTCCCATGGAGGCTTCTCCCTGCCTTTTCCAACCCTGTTTCCTCCCAGGAGATTCCCAGAGAGGCCCCACAGAGGCTTCTCCCCGCCTTTTCGGGTTACAGTTTCCTCCCAGGAGATTCCTAGAGAGGCCCCATGGAGGCTTCTCCCCACCTTTTCTGGCCCTGTTTCCTCTCAGCACATTCCTAGAGAGGCCCCATGGAGGCTTCTCCCCACCTTTTCCGGCTCTGTTTCCTCCCAGGAGATTCCTAGAGAGGCCCCACGGAGACTTCTCCCTGCCTTTTCTGGTTACATAAAGGTAAGGAGAAGCCTCTGTGGGGCCTTTCTAGGAATCTCCTGGGAGGAAACAGAGCCGGAAAAGGTGGGGAGAAGCCTCCATGGGGCCTCTCTAGAAATCTCCTGGGAGGAAACAGGGCCTCCACCCTCCCTGTGGTTTCCCCAATCGCACACATTATTTGCTTTTGCATTGGTTCCTATGGAAAAAATTGCTTCTTCTTACAAACTTTTCTACTTAAGAACCTGGTCATGGAACGAATTAAGTTCGTAAGTAGAGGTACCCCTGTACTGTTTGTTTGACATCAACAAGCAAACAAAAATAAATAAATAGTCAATCCTGCCCATGCTGTCCTTCAAACCTTGATCCACCAAGAAACGCTCTTCATGGGCTAACTTTGGCCACAGGTGAGAAGAAATTAGTGCTGGACCATGGTGATTCACGGGTATTAGTGGAGCATGTAATTAAATGGGAACTGTCTCTCTCTTCCCAGCCCTGTTGATGGAGGAGGCTGCCGCCTTCACAGCTCAACCTTCCTTGATGTTTTCCATGTGGCGTGTCAGCACCAGACAAGATCACCTGTCAAACATCACCTTGAAGCTAAGACACATACTACTACGTGCTCATCAATCCAAGTATCTAACATGTCAGAAAACTCCCTCCCTCCCCTCTCTCTCCCTGGTTGTCATTCATGTTGGTACATTAACTCTTTGCAGGATGCTACAGATCTGGGAAGAATCTTCATGCTGAATTGCGTCCCTGGACCATTGGATACAATCATACAATCCTTCGACGGCATGATTTTGATTGATTGATTGATTGGATTTATATGCCGGTCCTCTTCCTACGTTTTGATTTGATTCAGAGGATAATCAGAACTGCAGGTTCAGGGGGGGGGGCTGTGGGGAAGGGCCTTCTCTGTAGTGGCTCCAATGCTCTGGAACCAATTGCCTCTGCAGATCCGTACAATCCCCACCCTACCAGCCTTCTGGAAAGCCATTAAGACTTGGATTTTCTGGCAGGCTTGGGGTTGTTAGGTTATCATCTTGACTTGCCCATGAATGATTGAGAGTTATGTATGGTTTTTACTAAGGGCTATTAACATATTTTTTCTATTGTTTTTAAATTGTTGTTATTATTGTAAGCCACCCAGAGCCAAATTGGGTGTTGGGCGGCATATACATTTTACAAATAAATACTTTTTTTTTTTTTTTACAAATAAATAAATAAATAACTCCCAGAATTCTCCAGCAGTTTGAAGAATTCTGAGAGTTGGAAGTCCACAAGTCTTAAAAGTTGCCAAGTTTGGGGGCCCTTGACTTAAATCTCTCTCAGAGGATTAGAACTGCCCTCACCCTCCCTGGCTTTCGTAAACTACTCAAGACTCACTTATACCGCCAGGCATGGGGGAGTTGAGACACTTTTCCCCCAGGCTTTTTTATACTTTGTTTTATGTTTGGTATGAAGGTTGCTGTTTGGTTTTTTAAATAATGGTAGGGTTTTATATGTTTTTTAATATTAGATTTGTTCCACTGTTATATTGTTTTTATTGCTGTTGTGAGCTGCACCGAGTCTTCGGAGAGGGGCGGCATACAAATCTAATAAAGTAAATAAGTAAATAAGTAAATAAGTAAGTAAGCAAGCAAGCAAGCAAGCAAGCAAGCAAGCAAGCAAGCAAGCAAGCAAGCAAGCAAGCAAGCAAGCAAGCAAGCAAGCAAGCAAGCAAGCAAGCAAGCAAGCAAATAAGTAAGTAAGTAAGTGTTGTGGTTCAGCCTGAGGCTGCTCAGGGACCGGCTGCGTCTCTGCTGGCTCCATGCCCGGAGGAGGATGACAGCGCAGAGGAGGGGGCTGAACAGTTGGACGGGGGAGAGGAGAGTCAGGAATGGGATGAAGGAGAACAACATGAGAGCCCCGGGGGGGGGGGGGGGCTCTCCCCAGCCAGTAGCTTGGAGTCATTAGGTGATGACGCACAAGCTGTCATTGACATGAGACAGAGACGTTCAGAGCAACGAAAGGAGCAGTTAAAGAAATATTATCACCATTGAATTAGAAACAGCTGGGTTTGGGTGTGGTCCTCATCAGCAGGGTTTAAAAGGCAGGCAAGGCCTTGAAGCCACGTGGAGTGTTATCAATTGGAGTTGCGGTGACCTGTTTTGATTCTCAGCGTCTCTGATCTTGGCTTGTGGCCTAGCAGTCTGGAAGACTCGTGGGAGGCGTATGTTTGCTATCTACAGCTTCGTCTTGGCAGCAAGAATCTGGTATTGCTTCATGGACTATTGCCTTCGTGTATATATTTGAAGTTCCAGCGTTTTTCCTGTTTGCAAGGACATTTTCTGTTACCTGTGGTTTCCTTGAATTATATAAACTGCCTTTGCCTTTTACCAGTGTGTCTGGCTTCTCTTTTTGGGTTGGTATTGGCTTCTGGAGTGACCCAGACAGAACAGTAAGTAAGTAAGTAAGTAAGTAAGTAAGTAAGTAAGTAAGTAAGTAAATAAATAAATTTTTAAAAAACCAGGGTGAATCAATAAAAACCAAACAACGGATCTGGAATGACTTACTTCAACTGGGTTTAATTTTGGACCATATATTTAAAGTGCTAACATGTTATCATAACCCCTTTCCCCCTCCCCCGCCCCCCTAAATCACATTCCATGCCATGGCCAACATAGACCTCAGGATCAATAATCAACGTGTTAACCAGGCATCGGCATCGCTCCTTTCGCTTTGGAGAAAGCTAGGTGGACCTGTCGAAGTGTGGAATAGAGGAAAAACCAACAGCACCATTTGTTGTGATATATCAGCATTTTTTTCTCCTGCCGCTCTCTTGGGCAAGAGGTGACGTCAAGTTTGAGACAACCACGTTCTCAACTCGACGTTGCAAGAGTGGTAGTAGCTATGGGTGGTGAGGGAGGGCTCCCCTCTTGCTTTCGAGGGGGGCGGTCTTTTGTCATCAGATGCTTGTTTCATTCAGCTTCTAGGAAATGGCTTGAGGTAGTGTGAAGACGGCTTAGTATTTGTGGTCAAATGCTGAAATGGTAACGTTGGGTTTTTAAGAGGGTGTGGAAGAGGGGCCGAGGGGTTGGGGGAGAGAGGAAACCCAAGTTGAGGCGACATCCAAAGTCCATGGCAATCCACCGGGATCCAGAGTGCATCCAACAATATTAAGCCTTCTCCCAACCAAAGGTACAAAAATAAATATCAACTTGGCTTCCACTTGTAGGGTTTCCCAAGTAGATCTTCTCCATATTGGCCGTTGCGCAATCGGTAGGTTCCCGAATCATGGCTCATATAATGGCAGGTTAAGGGACCGTCTTTTCTCCCTGGGTCTTTGTGGGTCATGGGCAGAAGGCTAGAGACCAGTGTTTCTCAACCTTGACAACACCACAGGGGTGTGGATGTCAACCTTCAGAATTCGCCCAGCCAAGCAAAGAAGTCCGTGCTTCTTCAAGTTGTCTAGGTTGAGGAATACTGATCAAGAGACAGCTTGCTTTATCAACAAGGTTGGCTTATCTTTAGTGTAGAACAGGGGTTGAGCAAAGTTGGCTCTTCTATGACATGTGGACTTCAACTCCCAGAATTCCTGGCTCAGGAAGTCCACAAGTCATAGAAGAGCCATCTTTGCCTACTCCTGGCTTAGAATATCAGCTTATATCACCCTACCTATTCCTTGCTTCTTCTGTATGGCCTCAGATTAATCATAGTTTGTCTGACCCATATTTTTGAGGGAATTCTTCTATCTCCTCTCCCCTTTCATCTACAATCCTATTGATTTTTAATCCCCTTCCTTTCAATCAAAGACCATCTGGACATGTCCTTGAAGTTTCCTTGACAAGGTTTTCCAAAATTGGTTCGACGTTGTCTCTTTCCTAGGGTTGAGAGAAAGGGACTGGCTCAAGGTCACCCAGATGGCTTCGGGACTAGAATTCATGGTCTCCCGGTTTTTGATCTGGTGCCTTCGCCACTATTCCAAATTAAAATGGGGAGGGAAGATAGAAACTCCCATAACTATAACTCTTTGGAGGTTCTCCATGATCATTAATCCCATTCACACTTCAACTCTCTAAATGTGCAAAACACTATGGACATTCTTTAAAGAAGCGATCAAAACAATTGTTTTCAAAGGCCTGATTGAGGTTGGCTTTCATCCTTTGTTAAGAGCAAGGGGTACCTGAAAGTCCTCCTCAATGCAGGATATGCATAGCAAAATTTAGTTGATCAAATCCCCCCTTTTTCTCCTTCCTTCCTTCCCTCCTCCTTTCTCTTTTCTTCTACCTTATCTTTTCCTTCCTTCTTTCCTTCCTTCCCCCTTTTTCTTCTTTTCTTTTATCTTCTTTTCCTTCCTTCCTTCTTTCCCTCTTTTTCTTTTCTTTTATCTTCTCTTTTCCTTCCTTCTTCCTTCACCCCTCCTCTTCCTCCTCCTTTTTCTTTTTTTTCTATCTTCTTTTCCTTCCTTCCTTCTTTCGTTTCTTCCTTTTCCACTCCTCCTTTTTTCTTTTTTCTATCTTCTCTTTTCCTTCCTCCCTCCCTCCCTTGTTCTCTTAATGCATCCACCCTCCTATCCCATATCCCCACTGCATGATCTCTGGCTTGAATGATTTGGAGGCAGAAAGAACAATAATCAGGGACACCAGAGGACTTAAGACAAGGGAAAGGGAGTATGTTTTTGAGCATGGGTATTCACTTACATCCAGTTCCATTGCAGAGAAAGTGAGTTGTTCCCCTCCAAATGGAACAAGCCACAAGGAAAACGGAAGAAGGATGGTTGGGACCTCTGGGCCCCTGTGCTAATAAATAAGTAAATAAATAAAATTCAACCATCTTCACGGATCGGTCAACGTTGCATTCAGAAGAGAACGACAAGATTCAGGGAGTTTCGCGTGGGGTTGAGAGCAAGTGCTGTGCTAACTTGAAATTTCACCGTAGTGCAAATCGCATAACTGGGAAGCAGATAATGAACACGTGGGGTGGGGTGGGGTGGGGGGCAAGGGAGGAATACTGGCATTTTCCACTCCGGGAAGTGTGTAGTGGCACAGACACCAAGATGCACGACATCAGTTGGGAGACAACGTCATACTGTGGGCATGGGGTGGGTCAATTATTCGAAAGGACAGGAATTTTAAAAGGGGATGGAAAATTAAGGACGGCTCCATCCAAAAGAAGATCACCCAAAAGAGACTAGCAAACAAGGCAGTGATGTGCTGAGTGGCCCCAAATCCTGTGCTTGCAAATATTCCCATTGGGTTCCGACGGGTTTCGCGCCCGACGTCAGGATTGCAGCCTTAAATCTAACGATGCAAAATACCAACGCGCCAATACTTTTTCAACAACGACAAAAAAAGGGGAGGGAAAAAAAGAGAGGACGGAGGGCGGCAGTCACGATGTTCACTCATACGCACAAACACACAGACAGACTTGGTCACGTTCCTACTGGTGGTGGAGGGGTTAGGGAGGGGGCCCAGGTTTTGACGGACGCATGGCTGTTGAAGACATGTCAAGGTTCCCGCCCCTTCTTCTCCTCGGTTGGGTCTGTTCACACGTAGGGCTCTTTCGGGCAGCCGGGAACCTGGCGTGGGATGGCAGAAGGACGTGGGACAAGTCGACATCTTCTTGGAAGTAAGACAAGGGAATAAAGACGGGAGATACTTTTTGGCAGGCGCTGGTCGTTGCGAGAAGGAGGAGAGGTTAGGTCATCACCTGCATCTGGTATCTCTAAGTGACACTTGTTTGAAGTTCTGCGGGGAAGAAGAAGAAGAAGAAGAAGAAGAAGAAGAAGAAGAAGAAGAAGAAGAAGAAGAAGAAGAAGAAGAAGGAGAAGAAGAAGAAACAAGGAAAAGGAGAAGGAGGAGGAGGAGAAACAAGGAGGAGGAGGAGGAGGAGGAGGAGAAGAAGAAGAAGAAGAAGAAGAAGAAGAAGAAGATTTAATTGGATTTAACGTTTCAGAGAGAGAAGCAAGCTAGCAAAATGTTATCAGTTGGCTGAAGTCCCAGAACGAAGATAACACGGTAATGATTAACCAGGTGTAGCCAAAGTTCTCAGGCAAAGTTCTCAGAAATTAACTGGAGTACCGAAGCTCATTAATCAAACCAAGAATGTTCTTTTTAAAATCCAAACCTAATGCAAGAGACAAGATGATTCCTCAATGAATGACATTGTTTTTCTGCAACAAGGCAGAGCATGCCTCGCCCTTAAATAGTGTGAGGGCGTGACCCAGTTACCCAGTAGCACTGCTTATGAGTGACTCTTCCCCCAGCCAACCAATCGTGTCTTTTCCATGACCTTTGAACACTAGCATCCAGAAGTGGTTCTTCCTGAGTCACTGAGCCATGGAAGTGCTAACTCATGGCTGACAGGAAGTGCTGTTTCATCCCTGACAGGAAGTGCTGATTCACCCCTGACAGGGAGTGCTGTTTCATCCCTGACAGGAAGTGCTGATTCACCCCTGACAGGGAGTGCTGTTTCATCCCTGACAGGAAGTGCTGTTTCACCCCTGACAGGAAGTGCTGATTCACTCATGTCAGGCAGTGATGAAGGCCCTGGCTGTCGTTCCGACCCTGACCCCTCATCACTGTCACTGTCAGGTGCCAAAAATACAGGACACCTTCCTCACCCCTCTACAGTCTTGCGTCCTTGGACTCAGAGTCAATAACTATTTCTGCAGGACACAAGCGAACCATCACAAACATGTTGTCAAATGCAGAGACTTTCTCTTCCCAAGTGTTTCCGTTAGCCACGGAAATGTTGTCCTCAATCATAGTCGTAGGTTAAGGACTACCTTCAAATATGGAGCTAAAAACAAATCCACTTCTTGTTGTGGTTAGCTCTGGCCCAGCTCCTGCCCCAAAGACTGTGGATGTGGGGGAGACATCCACATGCTGCAGGCCTGTTTTGCCCCCAGTGGAATCTGATGATGAAGGCTCCTCTGACCAAGAAGACAGGAGTGACAGGGAGGAGGAGAGTGTGGCAGACAGCTCAGAAGGAGATCAATTCTCTAGCTCCTCCTTGGATTCAGAACAAGAGTTAATGATACAGCCACGCATGCGGAGAGCGATGCACAGGCAACAACAACTGAGAGATTATTATCAAAGAAAATGAGGCCACCTGTGGTTGGGTGGGGCTGTGGTCATTAGTGAGGCTGTTATAAATAGCAGCCTGTGGGTTTGGCCATTGTGGAGGATTATCTGATCCTTGTGTTTCGTGCCTGCTTTGCTGACTTTGACCTTTTGTGTGCTGATTTTCTCCCGCTTTGAAACTAAACCAGGGCAAAGTGTGTTTCACTTTGTGAAAGAAGAAGGACTGTGAATTGCCTCACAGCTGCAAGCTAAGTATCATAGAACTGATAAGGGACTTGTACAAATTACTAGTTTGTTTGGAGACGAGTGCTCTTTGCTATACCAAAAGAGGGCTTGGTTTAAGTGAATTGTTTTGAATTTTCAAACGTGTGTGTGTCTGAAATATGTACCTGTGAACTTGTGGGAGGAGTCTACCACAGAGCCCGACAGAACACTTCTAAGGCAACATCACTTCTTCTTTTCTACTCTTAGAAGTAGGAGAGAAGTTCCTCACACTTAAAGCACCTGAAATGCTTAAGTCACTGAATATTCACCGCAGCAAAAGACCTGAAGAAAATTTGCCTCCCCGGTCATTGAACCCAGATATCTTATGGCTGCTCAATGCCACAAGAGTGTCGGTGAACTTTCCCTCTCCCAAATGAGGGTCCACTTCACATTTACAAATCTGGATAATTTATAACCTAGCCTTTATTAACAAGTCTCCTTTTCCCCCTCCACCTTTTGCAAATTATTCTTCAGAAACAAATCAAGAAGCAACTTAGAACAAAGGAGAAATTTCCTGACAGTGAGAACAATTAACATAGAAACATAGAAGACTGACGGCAGAAAAAGACTTCATGGTCCATCTAGTCTGCCCTTATACTATTTCCTGTATTATATCTTACAATGGATATATGTTTATCCCAGGCATGTTTAAATTCAGTTCCTGTGGATTTACCAACCACGTCTGCTGGAAGTTTGTTCCAAGGATCTACTACTCTCTCAGTAAAATAATATTTTCTCACGTTGCTTCTGAACTTTCCCCCAACTAACTTCAGATTGTGTCCCCTTGTTCTTGTGTTCACTTTCCTATTAAAAACACTTCCCTGGAAGGATTCTGTTTACTCCTGAAGGAGTAAAAATATGTCCATCAAGCCTTATATTTTCACATTTCTAGTCTCCTTCTTGAATTGGAACATCTACCAAATATACAATGCATTCAACGGGTGCACATTGATTCTCATCAGTGTCTAGCTAGCGGAATCATGTTGATCCTGTTCACACCGTTTGCTCATTGACGTAAACCCTTGGAAATACAAACAGGGGTTAATTGAGCCACTCTACTAATTCCCCCCAGGGAGTAGCTTTTAGCGGAGAACAGATATTAAACCAGCTCTGTTCCGCCAGCCATAGTGTGGGGACACTGAGCCTATCAATTGTTCAATTGTGCAACAGGCAAATTTGTTGAGATTAAAAAGTGGCACGATTCACAGAGAAATGGCACTAGGAAGCTCCTGGGAAAACAGAGGGGAACTCGGTGTTCCAAAATGGGTTTTTTTTGGAGGGGGGGACTTAGTTTATGGGGCTGATTGATGTTGGAACCATATCAGAGTTAATATCATTGGGTTGAGCTAAACAGGTTGTGAGAATACTGGAATAGACTGAATTGTAATGCACGAATCCCAGCGACCAGTTAGGTCCCACAGAGTGGCCCTTCTCCGGGTTCCGTCAACTAAACAATGTCGTTTGGCGGGGCCCAGGGGAAGAGCCTTCTCTGTGGCGGCCCCGGCCCTCTGCAACCAACTCCCCCCGGAGATTAGAATTGCCCCCACCCTCCTCACCTTTCGTAAGCTCCTTAAAACCCACCTCTGCAATCAGGCATGGGGGAACTGAGATATTCTTTCCCCCTAGGCCTTTACAATTTATGCATGGTATGTTTGTTTGTTTGTAGGTAGGATTGGTTTTAAAATAAGGGTTTTTTAGTTGTTTTAGTATTGGATTTACATGCTGTTTTTATTATTGTTGTTAGCCGCCCCGAGTCTATGGAGAGGGGCGGCATACAAATCCAATAAATAAAAATAAATAAATAAAACAAGGAGGAGTGGACTCACACACCCTACTAAACCATAAAGAAACCAATTCAAAAGATAATATTCAACCATTTTGTGCAAAAGTGGCTGCTTAGTGGTTAATCTTGTTGGCTGAACATCACACCTATCTCTGTATTCGGAGCACTTTAGAAGTTTCCCTTCAAGGCTTTGCCTGCCATTAAAATCTTCAATTCTCTTTTCTTTGGTGGGAAAACCTGGAGTAACAGCAAAAATAATAGAAAAAGCCCCAAAAACCGCCTATACGGATTGCCCCGTTCCAAACTAAATGTTTTATGATGATTTTCTTTGAGGAGGGCGATAAATAAAAATGCAACATGAAATCCACCCTCTGAGAAACAAAATGTCATTCTTGATTTATTGAGGGCCATGCTAAGCCAAGCGAATGCAAGAACTCATTGGGGCTTTTGAGAGAGAGAGAGAGAAAGAAAGAGAGGGAGGGAGAGAGGAGTGCAGCAAGGGAGGGATGGAGAAAGGGAGGGAGGAAGGATGAGGAAAAGTGTGGGAGAGAGAGTGGGAGAGAGACGGAAGGGAGGGAGGAAGTGGGAAAGGGAGAGAGAGGGAAAGGAGGAAGAGAGAGAGGGAAGGAGAGAAGGAAGGGAAGGAGGAAGGAAAAGACAAAGTGAGAGAGAGAGGGAGAGAAGGAAGGAAGGTAAGAAGGAAGTGAGAAGAGAGAGGGAGAGGAGGAAGGGAGAGAGGGAGGAAGACGGAAAGGGAGAGAGAGGGAGGGAGGGACAGAGGGACAGAGGGAGGGAGAGAAGGAAGGGAGGGATGAAGGAAGAGGGAGGGAGAGAGGGAGGGAGAGAAGGAAGGGAGGGAGGGAGGAAGAGGGAAAGGGAGAGAGAGAGGGAGGAAAGGAGGGAGGGAGGAAGTGGATTAGGGAGAGAGGTAGAAGAGAAGGAAGGGATGGAGGAATGAAGAGGGAGAGAGGGAGGAGAGGGAGAGGAGGAAGGAAGGAAGAGGGAGAGGAAGGAGAGAGAGATGCCTTCTTTGGGTTGAAATAGAGTAAAAAGAATAAAGGACGGTAGGAGATGAGGTTGGGGAGGGTTGCACGCTAGATCCATCGATGGCTTATTAGGAGGTCAATTTTGGCAAAAACGGTTACAAATGAGAACTGGGGAAATTGCTCTGTATAACCAGCGCAAATTGCTATTCCTTTCCCTGCACCAGCGGTAAATACAGGGGAAAAATGAAATAAATTTCTATGCATCCTGGATTACAAGTAATCCTCAATTTGCAATTGTAATTCAGCCCTGGAATTACAGCCATTACAGTGATAGCAGTTGTAAGTCGAGACACCATGTGACCAGATTCAGAGTTGGGATCATTTTTTAACTTAGCCATTGCAAATAAGAGTAAGGAGTGTCATATACTCCGGTGGGTCTTATACTCCAAAAACTACGGTATTTTTTCCAGTGAGGAGTTTGGGGTTTTTTTTGGCCCGGAAAGCAGCAATTAAATGACAGAAACTGGCAAAAACCCATTGCCAATCGCAGCCAAGCGAAATACTGGTTAGTGAGTTGTTTTGTCGCGCAGAGGATTAATTCTCCATGCTGAGCTTGCTATCTGCTGATGTCTTCCACTTGGGTTTACGTGCAGTGAGGCTTTGAGACCCAACAACTGTCATGCATCTGGACAGGATTTGCTATTCAATGTCCTTAGAAGAATGAAGCCCGATAGAGCATGTTGGACATCAATCACGGGCGTTCCAGATGATTAGAAGTCAGGATGAGCCTCTGCCTAAAACTTGCATTTAAAACTTGCAAGCTTGGAGCTTGAAAATTCATAGAAACGTAGAAACATAGAAGATTGACGGCAGAAAAAGACCTCATGGTCCATCTAGTCTGCCCTTATACTATTTCCTGTATTTTATCTTAGGATGGATATATGTTTATCCCAGGCATGTTTAAATGCAGTGACGGTGGATTTATCAACCACGTCTGCTGGAAGTTTGTTCCAAGCATCTACTGTAAAATAATATTTTCTCACGTTGCTTCTAATCTTTCCCCCAACTAACCTCAGATTGTGCCCCCTTGTTCTTGTGTTCACTTTCCTATTAAAAACATTTCCCTCCCGAACCTTATTTAACCCTTTAACATATTTAAATGTTTTGATCCTGCCCCCCCCTTTTCCTTCTGTCCTCCAGACTAGACAGATGGAGTTCATGAAGTCTTTCCTGATAAGTTTGATGTTTAAGACTTTCCACCATTTTTGTTGCCTGTCTTTGGACCTGTTCAATTTGATCCATAACTTTTTGTAGGTGAGGTCACACAGTATTCCAAATGTGGTCTCACCAGCGCTCTATACAACGGGATCACAATCTCCCTCTTCCTGCTTGTTATACCTCTAGCTATGCAGCCAAGCATTCTACTCACTTTCCCTACCGCCTGACTGCACTGTTCACCCATTTTGAGACAGAAATCACTACCCCTAAATCCTTCTCTTCTGAAGGTTTTGCTAACACAGAATTGCCAATACAATACTCAGATTGGGGATTCCTTTTCCCCAAGTGCATTATTTTTCATTTGGAAACATTAAATTGCAGTTTCCATTGCTTTGACCACTTATCTAGTAAAGCTAAATCAAATTCAACCCACGAATGCTTTTCATAGGTAGCAAAATAGTGGCAGAATCTTTGCTGTACGTCTTACATTTGGAAGGGGGCTGTTTTAATTGGGTTTGGACGCATCCTAACATTAACCAAGAAATGTTATTTTACAAAGAAAGAAAATAACCGAGCAAAAACTGTCTGGGCCACAATGCCCAGCAATATTGTGTTTTTGTATTGATTTCACTCCAAAAGGCAATCATGTCTACAAATAAACCGACTCTGTTTTATCTCTTCTACAATCTGTTGCATCGGTTATTTAGGGTGAAATAAGACAGGAAAGCTGTAACTCTAATGGAGTGTGCGAAGCCCTTTCCATTCAGCATTCATGTCTTAAAAACTTCAAATTGGATCTTGAGAGCTTCTGAAAGAAGTCTATAGAAAGAACAGAGGGGGAAAGTTGTCTGCTCTATCCAAAGTCCAAACAAATCCAAGCACATCAGTTTACACTTGCTCAAAAATATCTCCTACAACACAAATCAGGTCACTAATTCAAAGATTTCCATCAACCAGGTGATATTCAGACTCGGGGCAGCTCACAACATATAAAATATCTATCTATCTATCTATCTATCTATCTATCTATCTATCTATCTATCTATCTATCTATCTATCTATCATCTATCTATCTATCATCTATCTATCTATCATCTATCTATCTATCTATCTATCATCTATCTATCTATCTATCTATCTATCATCTATCTATCTATCTATCTATCTATCTATCTATCTATCTATCTATCTATCTATTTATTAGACTTGTATGCCGCCCCTCTCCATAAACTCGGGGCGGCTAACAATACATAATGTAATCCAATTAACTAATTAAAAATCTAGAAACACCCCCCCCCAAAACCTGTAAAAAACCAATCATTCCACCCACACCACAGTCTCTCAACACATTCCTTGGGCAGGGGGCAAGGATCTAATGGTCTTCAGACTCTTATGGAAGGCAAGGAAGGTGGGGGCAGTACGAATCTCCGGGGGGAGCTGGTTCCAGAGGGCCGGGGCCGCCACAGAGAAGGCTCTTCCCCTAGGCCCTGCCAAACGACATTGTCTGGTTGATAGAACCTGGAGGGGGCCAACTCTGTGGGACCTGACCGGTCGCTGTGATTCATGCGGCAGAAGGCGGTCGCTGAGATATTCTGGTCCCATGCCATCAACAAAGCTATTATTTTGCGGACTCATCAATTGAAAGGAAAAGACCTCCTCTAGAGCAGGGATCCCCAAACTTGGCAAATTTAAGACTTTATTTATTTATTTATTAGATTTGTATGGCGCCCCTCTCCGAAGACTCGGGGCGGCTAACAACAATGAAAAAGACAATGTGAACAAATCTAATATTAAAAATAATCTAAAAAAACCAATTTAAAGAACCAATCATACATACAAGCATACCATGTATAAATTCTATAAGCCTAGGGGGAAGGGAAATTTCAATTCCCCCATGCCTGACGGCAGAGGTGGGTTTTAAGGAGCTTGCCAAAGGCAAGGAGGGTGGGGGCAACTCTGATATCTGGGGGGAGTTGGTCCCAGAGGGTCAGGGCCGCCACAGAGAAGGCTCTTCTCCTGGGTCCCGCCAAATGACATTGTTTAGTCGACGGGACCTGGAGAAGGCCAACTCTGTGGGACCTAACCGGTCGCTGGGATTTGTGTGGCAGAAGGCGGTCCCGGAGATATTCTGATCCGATGCCATGAAGGGCTTCATAGGTCATAACCAACACTTTGAATTGTGACCGGAAACTGATGGGCAACCAATGCAGACTGCGGAGTGTTGATGTGACATGGGCATATTTAGCGAAGCCCATGATTGCTCTCACAGCTGCATTCTGCACGATCTGAAGTTTCCAAACACTTTTCAAAGGTAGCCCCATGTAGAGAGCATTACAGTAGTCGAATCTCAAGGTGACGAGGGCATGAGTGACTGTGAGCAGTGACTCCTGATCCAAATAGGGCCGCAACTGGTGCACCAGGCGAACCTGGGCAAACTCCCCCCTCGCCACAGCTGAAAGATGTTTCTCTAATGTGAGCTGTGGATCAATTCCCAGAATTCTCCAGAATCAGGTCGTAAAGATGCCAACTTAAAATTGGAATACTCTTATCAAATGACCAGAGTGCCAAAGCCCACTGCAACAACATCGCCAAAATAGCTTCAAGAATTATTACTACTACTACTACTACTACTACTACTACTACTACTAATAATAATAATAATAATAATAATTTATTAGACTTGTATGCCACCCCTCTCCGAAGATTCATGGCGGCTCACAACAACAATGGAACAATACAGATACAAATCTAATAATTAAAACTATAAAACCCATTACCTTAAAAACATACTACACAATCATAACCACACATAACTTTCAATGGTCAGGGGGGGATACACTAGTTACCCCATGTCTGGTGACATAGAAAAGGTTTTAAGGCTCTTACGGACCTAATTAACCTAATCCTAAAACAGAGGCAGAAGGGAAAAAAAGAATATTTCTTTGGAAGTGCAAGAGGCATGACCTCTTTAACTGTGTTGACCATCACTCATTGGCCATCACAAGAGAAGTGCAAAACCAAAGGCCTCTGACCCTTCAAGTTCTCTGCTCCAGGTTGCAACACTGGACTGGGGGGTGCTTAGAATTGGCCTGGGTTTCTTACCATCTGTCTTTTTTTCCCCATTTTCCCAACCGTTCTCTGAAAGGAATGGCAATTCATGTCCAAGAGATTGACAGAAGAAAGGGAGGGGGGCAGAAGAGAGATGATTCGAAATTTATTAATAATAACTGCCAACTGGTGTGCCCCTGAAGTTCCAGGAGTCTCATTCACCAGCTAACAAAATCTGAACTTAAATTACAGGTAATGAGATAATTAAATTTAGCCGGCACCAAATGTCTCTCCCCCCCCCCTTCGTTTTCTTCCCTTATGATCTTTAGCTCATGTAAAGACCCAATTATCTCTTTTCTATTAGAATTTCAAATGGGATGTCAAAAAGTCGTAGGCGTGTTCTTAGTGGATTGGCGGGTTTCCCTTAAAAAGATCTTGTTAGGTTAAGTTCCCGAAAAAGCTCTCTTGGGTTCGCGCCCCTTGACCCTAACCCTAGGCTCCCAATGAGCGAAAGGGAACCTCCAAATTCTTTGCAGAATTCTCTTTCCTGGATTGACTTGGGACAGGAGTGAGCCGGGGGTGGTATTGTCGGTTTTTTGCTATGATGAAATTGTGTTTTTTTTTCCTTATTAGGAAATTTCTTTATTCATTATTGTTGGTATGTCTCGGTATAGCCAGGCTATGAGACCTTTGACATACACTGAGCAGAGAATTTTAACAGAGTGTGGATGTGTGGTAAAGCCAAAGAAAAAAGACACAGACTTAGTTATGCTTAGTAAGTACTATTTACATATATACCAAACAGAAACAATCCATAACCAGCACTAAGCCATCCAATATAATAAGCACTAAGCAAATACACTCCCCCCTCAAGGCAAAGCAAAAGTGAATGAGCCTTAAAGCATCATTGAGGGAAGGAGTACTGGCGCCCTCTTATGGCGAACCAGCCCAAAATATTTAAAGTGATAGTACAAGAGACTACAATAGGTAGTTTACAATGGCAAACCCTAACAACCATGTACCTTGTACTAACAATTATTATGAAATATTTTTTATTATCTTTTTTTTAAAATTATTTTTATTTTCTTACTTTTCACCCTTAACCCTCCCCCTCCCTTCCCTCAATTCTTTCTTATTCATAATCCCAGACAGGTCAGAGTTCTAGACAATTTCTTCTTTATGTCTTCATTGGCCTTATCCCTTTCTTTATATTATTATTATCATGACATGTTTATTCTGATTATATTGTTTTATAATTATTGTTTTAAACTGCCCTGAATCCTCAATAATAATAATAATAATAATAATAATAATAATAATAATAATAATAATAATAATAATAATTATTATTATTATTATTATTATTATTATTCAAAAAAGGCCAGTTGCCTTATGAAAGAAAACACCTTTGGGACAGAAAAAACCCCACCCCTCTTTATTCAATTGGTAAAGACCCAGGCCCCCCTGCTAAAGAGCAAGGAAGAGAAAGAACATTTGACAAATTGATTCCACTAAGAAATTTCAACACCAACAAAAACGCCATGCATTAAAGCTAATTAAGGCTTAATAATGCTTAATACTATTAATACTGTGAAAGTAAGTCTCTACTTACTGAGAACTAATCATGAGCAACAGGTGCAGTTCTTGGGTTTTAGAAGGTAGCCTTCAACTTAGCAACCTTTTATTTACTCGTGGAGGGCAACTACAATGGCAAATTTCAACCAATCCTCATTGGTCGGCAAGCGTTGTATTGCCTCTGTACAAATCGATGGTGAGACCACATTTGGAGTCCTGTGTACAGTTCTGGTCACCGCACCTCAAGAAGGATAGAATGGAACTGGAAAAGGTGCAAAAAAGAGGCAGCAAGAAGGATCAAGGAAATGGAGCACTTACGTAATGCCTTGGTCTCTTCAGCCTTGAAAGATGACCTTTAAGGGGTGACTTGATTGAAGTGTATAAAATCATGCATGGGATAGAAAAGATGGATAGAGAAAAAATATTTTCTCTATCACACAATACTAGGACAAGGGGCCCCTCCCTAAAGCTCACAGGTAAGAAAGTGAGGACCAATAAAGGGTAATATTTCTTCACCCAGAGGGTCCTTGGTTGATGGAATTCCCTTCCAGAAGAGGTTGTGACAACTGTCAGCCTTGATAGCTTCAAGACAGGATTAGACAGATTCATGGATGCCAAGTGTATTGGTGGTTATTGAAAGGGATGTCCAAGTGCCGCCTCTATGTTGGTTGAAGCAGGCAGGGTTCCCTTGGGTCCCATTTGTTGGGGGTCAAGGGAAAGGGAGGGTTTTGCCGTCTCTTTCTGCTCAAGATCCCCATGGACAATTGGTGGGCCACTGTGGGCCACAGAATGCTGGACTCGATGAGCTTTGGCCTGATTCAGCAGGACTCTTCTTATGTTCTTATGTTCTCTCTGTCTTTCTCCTTCCTTCCTTCCTTCCTTCCTTCCTTCCTTCCTGTCTCTCTTTCTCCTTCCTTCTTTCCTTCCTCTCTCTGTTTTCCTTCCTTCCTCTCTCTCTCTCTTTGAGTTGAGGCAGGGTTCCCTTGGGTCCCATTTGTTGGGTGTCAAGGGAAAGGAAGGGTCTTGCCTTCTCCTTCTGCTCAGGATCCCCATGGACAATTGGTGGGCCACTGTGGGACACAGAATGCTGGACTCAATGGGCTTTGGCCCCATTCAGCACGGCTCTTCTAATGTTCTTATGAGCCCAACTCCTTCTACGGGCTGTTTTCTTACCCATGGAAATTCAGTTCTAGAGTTGAGATCCAAACCAGATTCACTTAACAACCAGGTTACTAACTGATCCATTGCAATTGGTTCACTTCATAACTGAGACACCAAGGGGTCATCCAATGAGACAAAACGTCACCAAGTTCTCACTGAACCATGGAAAGTTTGAGCTCAGCTGTGGTTGTGTCAGTTGAGGACCCCCTGCATCTTCTTCAGCCCCTCTCATCTTCTCTGGACATCTATCAAGCTGTCCACAACTCTTCAGGGGTCTAAAGTCTCTACAGTCCACACGACTAAAAAACCCCTCCAGGGAAAAGCAGGAGGAATAATAATAACAATACCAAAAAAAAAAAGGCGTTTGCAAAATTGTGCCTCCGTCCAAGAAATCTTGCTGCAACCAGATTACATTTTCAAAGTGTCATCTGACAGGCTTTATTTTCAGAGAAGCTGGGAGATTTGCTGGAATGTGGATTTGGCAGGATTAGCATCCTTTCATGGATAATAATAAAAAATAAAAAAAGCATCCCTCTCTGACGATGAAGACGACGATAAAAAAACTGCAATCGCTTAATTTTTTTTTTAAAAAAAAGACCTCCCAAGGTAGATTAAGAAGACTTTATCAACTTCGTGAAGGGCAAATTCCCAATGGGAGGAAAAGAAATACAGGAGGGATGGAGAAGGGACGTGGGGGGAGAGGAGGACTCCCCTCCTCATTTGTAGAGTGGGGGGCATCACTTGAGTTAGAGAGGTGGGCCCAATGCTAGCTGACAGGCGAGAGAAAGGCTGCATTGGGGCATGGAGGACCCTAAGAGGATTCTTCTGGTGGGTGAGCTCACCTCCCATGTCGGTCTTCCCAAAGTCTCCGGGGACATTTGCTGGCTGGGGAATTCTGGGAGTTGGAGGCCATCCATCTGAAAGCTGCCAATGCTGGTTTAGCTAAAGCCCTTAGCCGGAAGCATATGAGAATTTGGGTTTGATCTAAGGTCCAACAGCCAACTTGGCTTTGATGCCTCCCAGACTGTATGTATGTATGTATGTATGTATGTATGTATGTATGTACGTACATATATATTTCATCTATCATCTACCTACCTACCTACCTACCTACCTATCTTATCTATCTATCTACCTATCTACCTATCCATCCACCCACCCACCCACCCACCCACCCATCCATCCATCCAACCTTCCTTCTTTCTTTCATTCCATCTCTACCTACCTACCTACCTACCTATCATCTACCTACCTACCCACCCACCCATCCATCCATCCAACCTTCCTTCTTTCTTTCCTTCATTCCATATCTATCTATCTATCTATCTATCTATCTATCTATCTATCTATCTATCTATCATCTACCTACCAATCTATCTATTCACCCTTCCTTATTTACTTCCTTCATTCCATCTATATCCATCCATCCATCTATCTATCTATTTATCTATCTATCATCTACCTACCTACCTACCTATCCATCCTTCCTTCTTTCTTTCCTTCCTTCATTCCATCTCTCTCTCTCCCCTCCCTCTCTCTACTATATATCTAGTATCAAATGGTTCCAAAGACCCTTCCAGCGCCTATGATATTATCAAAGACCCTGAGACTACCAGAGGTGTGATCTTTATTGGGGTCAACCAAGGTTTTGGCAAAATCATCTCCAGAGAGAAGGATGGACAACCAAATTATGGAGAATATGCAATAAATTTGAACCAGCACCCTAGCATTGTCTATGGACACTCTCTCTGTCTCTCTCTGTCCCTCTCTCTCTGTCTTCCTCTGTCTCTGTTTGTCTGTCTGCCTCTGTCCCTCTCTCTTTCTCTCTCTCTCTCTCTCTCCCTCCTTCTCTCCTCCCTCCATCCTTCCTTCCTTCCCTCCCCCCTCTCTTTATGTGTATGTGTATAGGGAGACTACAATCCCTATCAATCCTGTTGAAAATCATGGGCATTGCACTCCAAGGTCTCCAGAAAGGGATGCATTGAAAAGAAACTGCAATCAGCGACACTCTTATATACGCCTCTTATATTTCTTCCTTGTCTCCTAAAAACAATTATCGGAAGGGTCTGAAAAAAACCACAGCTTGTTGAAGATTTCTCTTTCCTTTTACCCAACCCATTAAAAAAAGGATTAACCAATGAATTAATTTCACAAACTTTCACCTGACTAGCAATGATTTGGAGGAACGGAGGAAGCGTTCTACGTAGCTTATTTTTAGAACCATTCTGGAAATGGTGTCCTGGTTTCTCTTCCGAATCAGAATAGGCTTTTTTAAAGAAAAATAATGGCTTATTAGCCATCACACATTCTTCTTTCCGTGTGAAAGTGTACGTGTGCCTGATTAATCTGCCTGATTAATCATGAGCACCTTTCCAATCACTCCAAGGGTCTTTAAGGATTAGCTGAGAAAATCAACCCAATTCTCAAGCTTGAATTGCAATAAACTCAATAAATTCCTTTGTCCTCCTTCAGATGTTCTCCCACATTCCTGATGTGGGCTGATGGAACACCACCTGGCTGTACCACCTTATCTCACATCACATAGAAACATAGAAGACTGACGGCAGAAAAAGACCTCATGGTCCATCTAGTCTGCCCTTATACTATTTCCTATGTTTTATCTTAGGATTTCTTTATTTCTTTATTTATTTATTATTTAGATTTGTATGCCGCCCCTCTCCGCAGACTATGTTTATATGTTTATCCCAGGCATGTTTAAATTCAGTTACTGTGGATTTACCAACCACGTCTGCTGGAAGTTTGTTCCAAGGATCTACTACTCTTTTAGTCAAATAATATTTTTTCACGTTGCTTCTGATCTTCCCCCCAACTAACCCCTTTGTTCTTGTGTTCACTTTCCTATTAAAAACACTTCCATCATGAACCTTATTTAACCCTTTAACATATTTAAATGTTTCGATCATATCCCCCCTTTTCCTTCTGTCCTCCAGACTATACAGATTGAGTTCATGAAGTCTTTCCTGATACGTTTTATGCTTAAGACCTTCCACCATTCTTGTAGCCCGTCTTTGGACCCGTTCAATTTTGTCAATACCTTTTTGTAGGTGAGGTCTCCAGAACTGAACACAGTATTCCAAATGTGGTCTCACCAGTGTTCTGTATAAGGGGATCACAATCTCCCTCTTCCTGCTTGTTATACCTCTAGCTATGCAGCCAAGCATCCTACTTGCTTTTCCTACTGCCCGACCACACTGCTCACCCATTTTGAGACTGTCAGAAATCACTACCCCTAAGTCCTTCTCTTCTGAAGTTTTCGCTAACACAGAACTGCCAATGCAATACTCAGATTGAGGATTCCTTTTCCCCAAGTGCATTATCCTTACACCTGAATAAAAGGACATAAATTCAAGACCTGGCCAAGCACCCCAGGTTTAAAATGAGCTATGCAACCTCACTGCTCAAGTAGAACCACCAAAGCATCTCTCTAAGTTCCTGAGATGTCTTCCTTCAGAGCTTGATGTCCTGCCAAAGCTGCAAGAAGAATCAAACTATCCAGGTCTCCAAGTCATGTCAAAGCAAAATGATAGCGTCTCTTCCTTCCTGGATGGATGGAAATTATAAAACATGGGTGGATGCAATAAATCTGAAGCAAGATATTATGCTCTTTCTCCAGATCTCTTCTGACCCTGATCTAGTATCTCTGGTTCTGAAAACCACAGAAACTAGATCAGGGATCCCAATCCTTTTGGGCTTCCCAATATAGTTTTGTCCTCCCACTAAAGCTACCCCCTACTCACAATCTAATTCCTTGGGCCACCAGGCTTGCTAAACCCCTTGCTAATTTTTTTGCAGAAGAAACAGATATGAAGTCTGGTAGCATCTTCTAAGCTAACCCAACTTTATCAGGTCAAAAGCCTTATCTCACCAACACTGGCTCATCTTGAAGATGCTACTGAGCTCATGTTTATTTTGTGGTTTCTTGGTCCTCACTAGCTTTAATCTCCTGTCCTCCTTGTTGCTCGTCTTCTTCTCTATGGTATAAATGAAGGCAAGTGACCACCTGATTAAAGCAGAAAATGAATCTATGGCCTGCTTTGGCTTGCTTTGTACCAACAATTCCAAGGTAATTTGGAACTATCCAGTTACTAGGACCATCCACATCCCTGGCAGGAAAACAGAAGGGAAGGATGGAGGAGACATCTGAGAGAGAAGAAGAACAGCACCCAACATTGCACTGTAGAGAAGGGAGGAGTTGTTGTACATACCTTGAGGACAGCATCTGAAGGGAGAAAGGCTGACAGTGTGGTGCGGCTAACATACGTTAGCCTGGATGGTTGCGTACTCAACCAGATCTCCACCAGCAGGAACGGAGGTCCTATGATTGGGTGATGAAGTTGTCAGAACAGAAGTGTCCAGCTCTGCGTATTGGACGTTGGAATCCTTGTTGTTGCTGGTGGTCTGAAAATGGAAAAGCAGGACAGATGGACAGGAAGGAAGGAAGGAAGGAAGGAAGGAGAGATAGAAGAAGGAAGGCAGTAAAGTTAGAAAGGAAGGAAGGCAGTGGAGGAATGAATGAATGAAGGAAGGAAGGAAGGAAGGAAGGAGAGATAGAAAAAAGAAGGCAGTGGGGAAAGGAAAAAAGGAAGGAAGGAAGGAAGCACAGATAGAAGAAGGAAGAAAGTAAAGTAAGAAAGGAAGGAAGGCAGTGGAGGAAGGAAAGAAGGAAGAAAGGAAGGAAGGAAGGCAGTAGAGGAAGGAAGGAAGGCAGTAGAGGAAGGAAGGAAGGAAGGAAGCACAGATAGAAGAAGGAAGAAAGTGAAGTAAGAAAGGAAGGAAGGCAGTAGAGGAAGGAAAGAAGGAAGGAAGGCAGTAGAGGAAGGAAGGAAGGAAGGAAGGAAGCACAGATAGAAGAAGGAAGAAAGTGAAGTAAGAAAGGAAGGAAGGCAGTAGAGGAAGGAAGGAAGGAAGGAAGCACAGATAGAAGAAGGAAGAAAGTGAAGTAAGAAAGGAAGGAAGGCAGTAGAGGAAGGAAAGAAGGAAGGAAGGCAGTAGAGGAAGGAAGGCAGTAGAGGAAGGAAGGCAGTAGAGGAAGGAAGGAAGGCAGTAGAGGAAGGAAAGAAGGAAGGAAGGAAGGAAGGAAGGCAGTAGAGGAAGGAAAGAAGGAAGGAAGGAAGGAAGGAAGGAAGGCAGTAGAGGAAGGAAGGAAAGAAGGAAGGAAGGAAGGAAGGGGGGAGAAATATGAAGAGATATGGAGGTGGGAAAAGGTAGCAACGTGAGACACCAGGGGATCATGCCGGAGAAGGAGGAAAGGAAGACAGGAGGAGACGACAGTCAAATGGCAGAGAATCAAGACAGAGAGGGAAATGAAGACGACAGTGAGAAAATGATCAAAACAAGCTCAAAAGAAACATTGCTCTGAGGATTTGAATCTCCGAGCAGCACAATTAATGAGTCGGGTTCCTTCTCGTGTACAAATGCCTTTGCAATCTTCAGGATGCTGTTTTTGTCTGCTTTTCTGTCTACTGGGAGACCTTCCTCTGATTTTCGGCAGCCAAATGTTTTCTCAGCTGGCTTGCTTATTCCCCAGCCACCCAAGAGGGAAACACTGAAGCTTGGTCGATACACACCCATCACAAAATCAAGGAGGAAATCATAGCAAGAGAGCATGGGAGAAGGAACTTGGGAGTCTCTCTCTCTCTCTCTGTCTCTGTCTCTCTCTCTCTGTGTCTATATGTCTCTGTCTCTCTGTCTTTCTCTGACTCTGTCTCTCTCTCTGATTCTGTCCCTTTGTCTCCATCTCTCTCTGTCTCTCACTCTCTCTGTGTGTGTCTCTGTCTGTCTGCCAGTTTCTCTGAATCTCTTCTCTCTCTTTCTCTCTTTGTTTCTCTCTCTTCCTCTCTCTCTCTCGTGTCTCTGTCTCTTTCTCTCTCTCTCTACCTCTGTCTCTCCCTGTCTCTTTCTCTCTTTCTCTCTCTCTGTCTCTCTCTCCCTGTCTCTCTCTCTCTTTCTCTCTGTGTCTCTGTCTCTCCCTGTCTCTCTCTCTCTTTCTCTCTCTCTCTGTCTCTGTCTCTCCCTGTCTCTCTCTCTCTTTCTCTCTCTCTGTCTCTCTCTGTGTCTCTGTCTCTCCCTGTCTCTCTCTCTCTTTCTCTCTCTCTGTCTCTCTCTGTCTCTCTCTTTCTGTTGTATTCCTTCTTATTTTGACTAAACCTTCTGCCTCCATCCCTTTTCACCCGCGGGTCCGTCTAAATCTTTTGGCTGTCAGAGATTATTTTGAAGGCGCTCCGGTACAGAAGCCTCCCCATCCTCCCTCCCTTTTTCAAACGGTTTGCAGCAACTGCCCAGCTGCAGGGAAGCCATTCAAAGAGATTTCGTGGCTTCAGAACAAGCACTTTGAAGCCCGTGGTGAGACGGACTGATTTGGCCAGTAATTGCCTGCCTCCAAGTCCCGTATCCGAGGCCCGGTTCCCTGTTACATGCCAAAGCTGAGTGCTTTTCTTCCATGGCTTGATGAGCAAAGGAATGGCATGCGATTCAGTGGAAACTATGTCACCATATAGAAAAAAAATATGTCCTAACGCCTGACTGGCAGAAAAAGTAATGAGAATTTCTTTTCGACACCTAAAGTTCCAGCATTTCTTCCAAATAATACAGATGGGCCCAGTTTGACCATATGGCTTGGCTAGATCAAAGGAAAGTAGAAATTCATCAGGTGAAGGTTTTGGTAACTGAGAAGAGTGAAGAGTTCAAACTGCCTGGAGCAGTGTTTCCCAACCTTGGCAACTTGAAGATATTTGGACTTTAACTCCCATAAATCCCTGGCTGGGGAATTCTGGGAGTTGAGGTCCAGATATCTTCAAGTTGCCAAGGTTGGGAAACACTGCCCTAGAGCAACCAGTAAAGGAAACTGAGGCTGAAGCCACAGAATCATAGGATTATGGAGCTGGAAGGAAGCCTAGATGTCTTCTAGTCTAACTCTCTATGCAAAGCGTGAGTCAATAAAATTTTTATTTTCTCCAACATAAAAAAAACCAGTAGAACCTAAGAACCTAAGAAGAGCCCTGCTGAATCAGGCCAAAGCCCATCGAGTCCAGCATTCTGTGTCACACAGTGGCCCACCAATTGTTCAGGGGGATCTTGAGCAGAAAGAGAAGGCAAAACCCTCCCTTTCCCTTGACCCCCAACACATGGGATCCAAGGGAACCCTGCCTGCCGCAACCAACATAGAGGTGGCACTTGGACATCCGTTTCAATAACCACCAATGATACACTTGGCATCCATTAATCTGTCTAATCCTGCCTTGAAGATATTCAGGCTGACAGCTGTCACGTCCTCTTCTGGAAGTGAATCCCATCAACCAAGGGCCCTCTGGGTGAAGAAATATTTCCCTTGATTTGTCCTCACATTCTTACCTATGAGCTTTAGGGAGGGTCTCCTTGTCCTAGTATTGTGTGATGGAGAAAAGAATTTTTTCTCTATCTACCTTTTCTATCCCTCCTTTTCTATCCCAGTAAATGATTTCCAACAGAAAATCAAGATTATCAAACATATACATTTTTTCTTCTTTCTACTTTGCAGCCAATTTTTCCTTGAAAACTTCCAGTGATGGAGTAGCTACAACTCTGATAGAATAAAACAACCAATTAATCAATGGAATAGCTTGCCTTCAGAAGTTGGGTCTGCTCCATCACTGAAGGTTTTCAAAAGAGAGACTGGGCAACTATTTGTCTGAAATAATATAGGGCTGTGATTTTACTTATTTATTTATTTGTTAGATACAGTGATACCTTGTCTTACAAACTTAGTTGGTTCCGGGACGAGGTTCTTAAGGTGAAAAGTTTGTAAGACGAAACAATGTTTCCCATAGGAATCAATGGAAAAGCGATTAATGCGTGCGAGCCCAAAATTCACCTCTTTTGCCAGCCGAAGCGCCTGTTTTTGCGCTGCTGGGATTCTTCTGAGGCTCCCCTCCATGGGAAACCCCACCTCCGGACCTCTGTGTTTTTGCAATGCTGCAATTTCACTGAGGCTCCCCTCGCTGGGAAACTCCACCTCCGAACTTCCGTTGCCAGCAAAGCACTCATTTTTGCAATGCTGGGACTCCCCTGCTGGGATTCCGCTGCAGCATCGCAAAGACAGACAAGTCCGGAGTTGGGGCTTCCCATGGAGGGAAGCCTCAGGGGAATCCCAGCAGCGCAAAAATGGGTGCTTCACTGGCAATGGGAGGTGGGGCATCCCAGCGGCAGCATTAGGTTTGTAAGGTGAAAATAGTTTGTAAGAAGAGGCAAAAAAATCTTAAACCCCGGGTTTGTATCTTGAAAAGTTTGTATGACGAGACGTTTGTAAGATGAGGTATCACTGTATTTATTTATTCTTGGATATAAAGAAGCTCCTTATTTAAACCAACCCTGCCTCATCAGTCTGCCTGTGTGTGCTGTCTGGAGTTAATTTTCTGCAACAAACTCGGATAGCTTCTTTTCCAGAATGACCTGGGAAATACGACTGAGGCAACGTCTGGTTTGGAACGGGCGAAGCTGAAGTTGTAGTGTAACCCACCCAGGAAGACTTGGGGTAAGAAACATTTTTTACTCAACCTGCCCCTTCTATATCCCTCCTTGCCTTCAGGAAGCATCTCAGATCTCGGCTGCTAGACTCAACGTAGCTTTTGCTAACGTACGTGCAAAGTTCCCTGCTGCTGTTCCTTTCTCAACGTCGCCTTCTTGCCTGGGGCCCTGATGCAAACCAATCGAAACCTTGGGGCTCAACCCAACCGAAAGCCCAGAATCACTTTGGGGGATCATCAAAAGGACGCAGCTGAAGTTTCTGAAGCTCTTTCAGATGTTCTCACAGAAGATTATCTGCAAAGCCCTTGTGTGTGTGGCATTTTTTTCCTCCCTCAAATCCACAAAGGGCTGATCAGACATTCAGATCCACTGGGGGACTCTGGATGGAATATAAAGTCTTTAGAGGAACACACCAGTACAGTGGTACCTCTACTTACGAACTTAATTCGTTCCGTGACCAGCAGTTTTTCCCATGGGAATCAATGTAAAAGCAAATAATGTGTGCGATTGGGGAAACCTCAGGGAGGGTGGAGGCCCTGTTTCCTCCCAGGGGATTCCTAGAGAGGCCACAAAGAGACTTCACCCTGCCTTTTCCGGCCCTGTTTCCTCTTAGGAGATTCCTAGAGAGGCCCCAAAGAGACTTATCCCTGCCTTTTCTGGCCCTGTTTCCTCTTAGGAGATTCCTAGAGAGGCCCCAAAGAGACTTCTCCCTGCCTTTTCTAGTCCTGTTTCCCCCCAGGTGATTCCTAGAGAGGCCTTACAGAGACTTCTCCCTGCCTTTTCTGGCCCTGTTTCCCCCCAGGTGATTCCTAGAGAGGCCCCAAAGAGACTTATCCCTGCCTTTTCTGGCCCTGTTTCCTCTTAGGAGATTCCTAGAGAGGCCCCACAGAGGCTTCTCCCTGCCTTTTCTAGTCCTGTTTCCCCCCAGGTGATTCCTAGAGAGGCCCTACAGAGACTTCTCCCTGCCTTTTCCGGCATGCTGGAGCTGACATAGGGCTACCCATTGCGTGCCACCTGTGGCATACATGCCATTGGTTCCCCATCGTTGGCCTAGAATGAAGACTAACATGGATGGACATCAAGGCGAAACTTGTCCTTACCAACTTGTCAGTGTTGGGAGTAGACTCAGTAGCCGCCATGTCATAATAAGGTGGCTGGGACGATGTCTTCTGGACCTCTTCCTCTTGTTCCTTCATGTTATCCAGGTGCACAACCTGCAGTTGAGGCAGTAGGGAGGGTTCAAGAGCATCAGTCTTAGCCCAAGGGGAAAACTGTTCTCCAAGATAGTTTTGTTTGTTTGTTTATTTATTATTAGAGTCAAAAGGGACCTTGCAGGTCATCAAGTCCAACCCCCTGCCTAAGCAGGAAATCCTACAGCCCAGCCAAATGACAGTCCAATCTCCTCTTGAAAATGTCCAGAGTTGGGGAGTTCACAACCTGTGCTGACCGTCAGGAAGTTCTTCCTTATTTCTAGGTTGAATCTCTCCTTGGTCAGCTTCCAACCATTGCTCCTCGTCTGGCCCTCTGGTGCCCTGGAAAACAGCCTGATCCCCTCCTCTCTGTGTAGCAACCCCTCAAGTACCTGTAGACTGCTATCATGTCACCCCCCCCCCCCCCGGCCCTTTTTATCTCTAGGCTATCCATGCCCAGTTCCTGCAACCTCTCTTCATAAGTCTTGGTTTCTAGTCCCCTAATCATGTTGGTTGCTCTTTCCTGCACCTTCTCCAGAGTTTCTATGTCCCTTTTGAAGTGTGGTGACCAGAACTGAAAGCAGTACTCCAGATGTGGTCTGACCAGGGCGTTATAGAGTGGTATTAATACTTCCCTGTGTATCCCCCTGTTGATGAAGTTTAGGATAGTGTTGGCCTTTTTAGCCGCTGCTGCACATTGCTGGCTCAGATTTAGTTGGTTATTTAGTTTGATGGAGAGACTATCGCACTATATTTCTCAAAGGGAATTAGGCCATTGCATTAAGTGGTAGGATGCAAATATTTGGAGTTTAGGATCAACTGTGGAGTTCTTGGGGCTGTCTGAGCTGGGATGTTTTCTTGCAGACATTTCATTACCAAACTAGGTAACGTCATCAGTGCTAGAAAGGAGTGGGGTTTGCTGGGAGGTGAAGGAGGAGGAGGAGGAAGAGGAGGAGAAGGGCGGGGATGACTATGGGGTCCCTGGTGCTTTCTGAGCTTGATTGTTTCCTTGCAAACATTTCGTTACCAAACTAGGTAACATCATCAGTCATTCCACTTCCAACACCCCCTATTTCTGAGCCTAAGGGCTGTGCTATCTCTTACTGGACTATTTCTTGGCAGCATCTCTTTGCCTAGGCACCCATATCATTCCTACATACTGTTGTAGTCAATGTACCTGATCATCTGGTCAAATAGGAACATTCCCCTTTTACAGATGCACAAGAAATAACATTTGCAAAAACTTTCCTTATAGGGCAGTTTCTATTTTAATTTTCATAAAAGTTTATTTATTTATTATTAGAGTTGGAAGGGACCTTGCAGGTCATCTAGTCCAAGCCCCTGCTGGTGCAGGAAACCCTATATCATGCTAGTCCAGTCTTTTCTTGAAGGTCACTAGTGTTGGAGCATTCACCACCTCTGCAGGCAAGCTTTCCATTGGTTGATCGCTGCCACAGTCAGAAAGTTCCTCCTTGTTTCCAGGTGGAATCTCACCTTGGACATGCCCAATTCCTGCAACCTTTCCACGTATGTTTTAGTTTCAAGTCCCTTTATCATTCTGGTTGCTCTCTTCTGCACTTTTCCTAGAGTATCAATGTCTTGTAGTGTGGTCACCTAGGAAAGTCTGAGAACTTTAAAGACCCCAGATAATCAGGGTGAGATAAGAAAGACAACTCTGGGCTCGTCTTTATGGAAGATGAAGAAATTGTTCCAGGAATTACGATCGGATAAAGTTCCATGCTTGGACCCATGCTTTGTATGCCCCAATTCAGTTCTTAGCAATTAAAAAAGAAGAGAACTGCGGCTAACCAGAGAAGTCAGTATTGATTTAAAGAGACAAATAGCCCAACTTGGTATCAGGAAACCTTCCCATAAATCCATTAAGTCACAGAAAATAATGGTGAGGCTGAGGAGTAAATAATGGGGGGAATGGAGGCTGTTTATTTCAAACGTCCATCTTACTACCTTCTGTTGTGGTTAGCTCTGGCCCAGCTCCTGCCCCAAGGACTGTGGATGTGGGCGAGACATCCACGTGCTGCAGGCCTGTTTTACCCCCGGTGGAATCTGCTGATGAAGGCTCCTCTGACCAAGAAGACATGAGTGACAGGGAGGAGGAGAGTGTGGCAGACAGCTCAGAAGGAGATCAATTATCTCGCTCCTCCTTAGATTCAGAACAAGAGTTAATGATACAGCCACGCATGCGGAGAGCGATGCATAGGCAGCAACAACTGAGAGATTATTATCAAAGAAAATGAGGCCACCTGTGGTTGGGTGGGGCTGTGGTCATTAGTGAGGCTGCTATAAAGAGCAGCCTGTGGGTTTGGCCATTGTGGAGGATTATCTGATGGTTGTGTTTCGTGACTGCTTTACTGACTTTGACCTTTTGTGTGCTGATTTTCCCCCGCTTGGAAACTAAACCAGGGCAAAGTGTGTTTCACTTTGTGGAAGAAGAAGGACTGTGAATTACCTCACAGCTGCAAGCTAAGTATTACAGAACTGATAAGGGACTTGTACAAATTACCAGTTTGTTTGGAGACCAGTGCTCTTTGCTATACCAAAAGAGGGCTTGGTTTAAGTGAATTTTTCATTATAAAGAACATTGTTTTGAATGTTCAAACGTGTGTGTGTCTGAAATTTGTACCTGTGAATTTTTGGGAGGATTCTACCAGAGAGCCCGACAGAACACAGGCCAGCACTTGTGTCTTGAATGCAGGCTTGATAACCTCCAACCCAGGGTGATAACAATAGCATTTATATACCGCTCCACAGTGTTTTTACAGCCCTCTCTAAGCGGTTTATAGAATCAGCATATTGCCCCCAACAATCTGGGTCCTCATTTGACCCACCTTAGAAGGATGGAAGGCCGAGTCAACATTGAGCCGGTGGTGAGATTTGAACTGCTGAACTACAGCTAGCAGTTAGCTGAAGGAGCCAATCTAACCACTGTGCCACCCTGATCAGCTGTATGGTTAATAGCCAGATGTGAAGACTCATTCTAGAAATGGCTAGTGGGCTGAGTTTAAGGCACAATGCTGGGAAATAAATGTTTGGATACCCAATCAAGATACTCCCTATATAGCAGTGTTTCCCAACCTTGGCAACTTGAAGATATTTGGACTTCAACTCCCAGAATTCCCCAGCCAGTGTTCGCTGGCTGGGGAATTCTGGGAGTTGAAGTCCAAATATCTTCAAGTTGCCAAGGTTGGGAAACACTGCTATATAGGGTGGGTAGTATAGAATCAATAAATTGGTGGGAAGTCCTATGAATGGCCAAAGATACCTGGACATTCTCAGCAGTCAGTTGGCTTTTCTCTTCTTGGTTCTGGTCCAGGGGCAGAGAAGCAGGTTTCTGAGAAGAAGGGAGGTCTATCCTAGAGAAAAGAGAATAGCCAGTTGGAGAGAGAGTACTTTATTTTTTATTAATTCACTTATTTATTATATTTACGGGACATGTAGCCCCTCTCGTTGTGGAAGAGACCCTGGCAGGTTATAACAACATAAAAACATTGTAAAGAAACAATGAGAACATGAAAACATCTAATATTAAGAACTATAACGATATTGACATTATGTTGACATTAAAATTAAGAAACAAAGATAACTCAGAATACTATAAGATTTGGAATTCATTTTATGAATGGTTAGAAAGAAGGAAAGAAAAGTAAAACTACACTATAATAATATATTAGTTATAAACACAAGAAAATTAGGATTATTAAAATAATATGTTAAAGGTACATATCGAAATAGAGGATTTGAATTAGTTGAAATATTGTAATACTGATTAAAATAAGGGGTAAAAACATAACAAATGTATATATATATAACCGCAACAAATTATTCTATATCAACTGTATTTGCCATAAAAAAACCCAAAAATGTATTTAGTGGACTGAAATGTCTTAATTTTAATATTCTTTTTCACTTTTTTATTTTCTTTGTTTTTTAGATGTGTTTGTGTTAATGTTTGTTTATGTATTTTTGTGTATTACTTTTTTAATGTTTAAACTTCAATAAAATTATTTTTTTAAAGAATTATAACAATATTAAGCAAAAACTAGATAAGGTCTCAATGCATATATGGGTTAGAGGCGAGGTCTTTTTCTAATCTACTTCCTGCTTCCAAAATGGGATGACCCTATAGGGATCCCAGGCCAATTGGCATAGCTAAGAGGGTGAGGGGAAGATCTCACCTTGAGGGGCACCCTGTTAGAGAGGTCATGGGTCACAGCATAAGAGGCTCTTCCCTTGGGCCACAGGAGAAGTTCTGAAGCACTTTGGCTATCATGGTCCTCAGCATACCCCTTCTGCTGGACCATGTGGGACCACTCCCATTGGGGTGATACAGTTCCCCAAATAACCATAAAGAGCTTTAGAAATCATAACCTGTTAGAGTGTGCACAGGCCTATCATATGTATCAGTCCAGAAACAAGTACAGCCAACAGTAGTTTGTATCAAATAGTGTTTTTTGAAAATCTACAATAAGAATATAGGAATACTATACATACACATGCTACAAGCAGTATCTAAACAAACAGCAATTACAGCAGGGAAGAAACTGAATAAACGAACCAACATGCCAGCAGGGCCTCCTCTTATTATGCAGGTTCTTAAAGGGATAATAGCCAAAAACTCATTTCCCTCATTGCATCAGTTAATCAGCTCTTAAATCATCACCTTGACATATTCAACACCTTGAATTTGCAGGTTGACAGGACTCAAACCATTCCGGTCAATTAACTTTGGTGTCCAAGAGACGGTCTGGATAACTCCACATTCAAGACCATTAAAATCTTTACCATTTCATATTCAATGCCATTAAAAGTCTATAAAATCTGGTGAGATTTCAGCAATTTAATTCAAGTTCTCCAAAATTTTGCAGGCTCTTGCATAAGAAGGCTAAGGCCTCACCTCATCCCTTCCAATCCCTGAACTGCGACAGCAGGAGGAATCCTAGCTCCAAGCCAAAATGACTTTTGCCCAAGTTAATTTTGAATGAAAACATTTTGTGCGCTTACCCAGCGCACAAATCACAGTTTGAACCATTATGTGTGGCCAACAGGAAATGAACCACTGCCAGAAATAGAATTTCAGTTTGATTGCTTGACTTTTCATTCCTAACCTAGTATTTTTTTTTTTCAAAATAAAGGGGGGGAAATTCTCCCCATTTTTTTTTTTTAATGAATGGTTATGTCTGAAGACATTAAAGTGAAAATGGCTCAGAAGGAATGATGCAATTCTGGAAGAAATGAACATAAAAGTAATGCATGGAATGAGTGTTGGAGAGAGAGAGAGATTGAGATTTTTCAGGAAGAAAGATGTTCAGCTCTCCAGTTTGCTAACAAGTCTCCGAAGAGACAAAGTGGAGCTCAAATACATCTCCCTAGCAAGAGATAACATTATCAAGGAAATGGAGCACCTCCCTTACGAAACCAGATTGCAATGCCTTGGTCTCTTCAGCCTTGAAAGACAGTAGGTGACTTGATTGAAGTGTATAAAATGATGCATGGGATAGAAAAGGTGGATAGAGAAAAATCCTTTTCTCTATCACACAATACTAGGATGAGGGGGCCCTCCCTAAAGCTCATAGGTAAGAAAGTGGGGACAAATCAAGGGAAATATTTCTTCACTCATTGCTTTATGGAATTCATTTCTGGAAGAGGTTGTGACAGCTGTCAGCCTGGATAGCTTCAAGGCAGGATTAGACAGATTCATGGATGCCACGTGTATTGAAACGGATGTCCAGATGCTGCCTCTATATTGGTTGAGTCAGGCAGGGTTCCCTTGGATCCCATGTGTTGGGGGTCAAGGGAAAGGGAGGGTTTTGCCTTCTCTTTCTGCTCAAGATCCCCATGGACAATTGGTGGGCCACTGTGGGACACAGAATGCTGGACTCAATGGGCTTTGGCCCGATTCAGCATGGTTCTTCTTACGTTCTTATGTTCTTATTATCAGATTGCATCCTCCTATATGAAGTAGCTGTGGACTTTGAGCATGAAATTGGATCTTCAGCACCATGGACAATTCTCTTGCAATCAACCTAGCTACAATAGTCTGGATATATTCTCCCCAAAGTCTTTCAGAGCATATTGAATTGTGCCTATGGTTCCTTTTTTATTTTTATATATTTTTTATTTTTTATTTTTGATATTATAATACAAGGATTAAAAAGAGCAGGCATATAGCGTTGTACATATTGTATCATTTAATAATAATAATAATAATAATAATAATAATAATAATAATAATAATAATTTATTAGATTTGTATGCCGCCCCTCTCCGAAGACTCGGGGCGGCTCACAACACGATAAAAACAGTATTATACAGGCACAAATCTAATATTTTTTAAAAAAACTAAAAACCCTTTCATAATTAAAAACCAAACAGCACATACATACCAAACATAAATTATAATAAGCCTGGGGGAAAGGTGTCTCAAATCCCCCATGCCTGGCGGTATAGGTGGGTCTTAAGTAGGTTATGGAAGACAAGGAGGGTGGGAGCAGTTCTAATCTCCGGGGGGAGTTGATTCCAGAGGGCTGGGGCCGCCACAGAGAAGGCTCTTCCCCTGGGGCCCGCCAGACGACATTGTTTAGTCGACGGGACCTGGAGAAGGCCAACTCTGTGGGACCTTATCGGCTGCTGTGGTTCGTGCAGTAGCAGGCAGTTCCAGAGGTATTCTGGTCCAATGCCATGTAGGGCTTTCACAGTATAATTATTTCACAGTATAATTGTTATTTGTGTAGTTGTTGTACTTAAATTCTAAAAATACCTTATACAGAGCTGCCCCTAGTTCCCCCTCCCTCCCCGTTGAACTGTTAGCCTCACAGTTCTTTTTTCTTTTGATCTCAATATACAGCTTATGGCATCAGCGGTTGTCAAACATTTGTTCTATCATACAATTAATCTAAAGTCAGATTGATTTGATCTTAATTTTGTGTCTCGGATTGATTTTAAGAACATCTAGTTTATTTACAACCATTTTTTTCCTTGTCTCGACCCAGTCATAATTTTTTCTCCAAATTTCATAATATTTTGATTCTTCTTTATTTTTAAGTTTTGGGGTTAACCTGTCCATTTCTGCACAGTCGTATATTTTTTTTTATCATTTCTCTTTCTGATGGCGTTTCTTCTTTTTTCCAAGTTTGTGCTATTGTAATTCTAATTGCAGTCATCATGTGTTGCCTATGGTTCCTATATGCAACTTTTTAAAACAGCTGCATCTTTTTCCAAGGAACACATTGAAATTTTTAGAGGACAACTGCATGCAATCTGGGGGGAAAAATGAAGCGGCTGCTTTAAAGGGTACTCAGAGGTGATGCTGTATGTGCCTATGCATCTTGTTCAAATCATTCCTGAATTGCTGCAGTTCCTGAATTGCTCCTGTTCAGTACATCTTGAATGCCAAACGGAGTCCTTCAACCCCAGGAATTCCCATACAAATGTATATTTAACTACTGTTACCTATCTGTTATTTATCATCTTAAAGAATGATCAACGAAACAGTTGTTACATGGAGATGGTGGTACTCACAGGTCATTTTCAGTGTCTGACCGATTTGCCTGCTGTCTTTTGTAGATGACGAAGATGGTAGCAACCCCACCAATGATGAAAACGGCAGCAATCACCACGCCCAGGATTCCCAAAATGCCTCCTAGAGCATTCTGGGGCAACGGCTTCTCTGTAACACCAAAGAAGAAGAAATGAATTATGATGGTTAATAGAAATATGCTTCCTTTAATCATGTAATTACATTGCTTATCTTCTCCGTTTAAATATTCTACAGGTGCTAAGAGGAGTATATGGGTTTAACTTTTCATTGATGTAAGTATTGCAATCTACTAAAGGAGGGAGGGAGGGAAGGAAAGAAGAAAGGAGAGATAGAAGAAGGAAGGCAGTGGGGGTAGAAAGGAAGGAAGGCAATAGAGGAAGGAAGGAAGGAAAGAAGAAAAGAAGAAAGGAAGGAGAGATAGAAGAAGAAAGGCAGTAGAGGGAGGAAGGAAGGAAGAAGGAAGGAAGGAGGGAGGGAAGGAAGGAGAGATAAAAGAAGGAAGGCAATGGAGGGAGGGAGGAAGAAACAAGGAAGGAAGAAGGGAGGGAAGGAAGGGAGGAATATTGTTCATTCCTCTCTGCATATGAGTCTATTATTGTACCAATTTTGGCTTTTGATAAGCAGTTTAAGAACAGATTGTACTTTGATTGTGGAAGATATGCATGCCAAAATCCATGATGACATCCAGGTAGGAGATGGATCTCTTTGACAGTAAGTCTCTGAATTACTAACATGCTGATTCCAATGGTCTAATCCTGACTGGTTGTGGGTCTAGAACTTCCTAAGACCCATAGGATAATTTCATGGGACTGAATCTAATTCTGGAAACCTCTCTGCAGAAGGACCGTTCAAGAAGAATGGTCTAAGCACAGGTGGCACCCAGACTATATCTGCTGGCACATGAGCCGTTGCCCTAGCTCAGCTCCAGAGTGCATGTGTACGCCTGCCAGTTGATTTCTGGCTCACATGGAGGGCCTGGTAGGGCGTTTTTGGCTTCTGGGGGGGACATGGGAGGGCACTTTTGTCTCCCCAGGCTCCAGGGAAGCCTATGGAGGCTGGGGAGGAACAGAAGAAGCTTCTTGGATTTTTAAAAGCTTTCAATAAAAATCTTTTTTTAAAAAAAATTAAAAAAAGAAAAGCCCCATTTTTTTAAGGTTGGGCTGCTTGATATTTAATAATACCCAATGGACATATTAGCAAGATTTATTCATTTATTTGTTTGTTGATTCTAGGCAACTTGTGCCACGTGACGTAAAACAATCTGTTAAATTAACGGACAGCAAAACTATTGAGAACTATAAATACATTCATAGCTGCTGTCGTGAAAATGATTAATAAATGGAACAGCTTGCCTCCTGGAAAAAAAAGGAGGAGGAGGAGGAGGAAGAGGAGGGGAAAAAAGAAGAGGAGGAGGAAGAAGAAGAAGAAGGAAAAGAAGAAGGAGAAATTTGCTGACAGAACAATTAATCCATGGAACAGCTTGCCTCCAGAAGTTGTGAATGCCCCAACACTGGAAGTTTTTCAGCAGATGTTGGATAACTATCGGTCTGAAGTAGTGTAGGGTTTCCTGCCTAAGCAGGGGGTTGGCTTAGAAGACCTCCAAGGTCCCTTCTAACTTGTTGTTGTTAAGAAGAAGAAGGAGGAGAAGAAGGAGGAGGAGAAGGAGGAGGAGGAGAAGGAGGAGGAGGAGGAGGAGAAGGAGGAGGAGAAGAAGGAGGAGGAGAAGAAGGAGGAGGAGAAGAAGGAGGAGGAGAAGAAGAAAGAAGAGGAGAAGAAGAAGCAGGAGGAGGAAGAGGAGGAGGTAGGAAGGAAAAAAGAAAGAAAGAAAGAAAGAAAGAAAGAAAGAAAGAAAGAAAGAAAGACCAATTGCTTTCCAAAAAGCCCCTTTGAGACTCCCATGACCTGGATGACTGAGAATCTCCATAGACATCCTCCTCTACTTGTCTGTTTGGCTGTTTAAGATGTTGACATTTCTCTCTGAGATCTCAAGAGTTCTGCACACTAGTCACACACCGCTCCTCAGTCCTTCCCTCTCCGATCCTGCCACCTGGACATCTTCATCTCGCCAGACTGCCACCATTACTGTATTTGCAGACTTGTTTTATATTTCTGGCCCTGCAAGTCTCTTTTGTCTTTCCGACAAAATAGAGCTGCCTCCCTGGTGATGGATGGGGCCATCCAGGTCTCCATCATGAATGACACAGCTTTCTTGGCTGCAGCGGATGGGAGGGAGGGAGGGTGTTGGAGGAGAAATGGGTCTGAGGGTTGCATCACTCATTCTCCTGCCAGCTAGGAGGAGGCCTGGTATGGTGCAGGTGGATTGGAAGGATCAGGTTCAAGGAAGGAATGCAACAATACTGTGTTCAGTTCTGGAGACCTCACCTACAAAAAGATATTGACAAAATTGAAGGGGTCCAAAGACGGGCTACAAGAATGGTGGAAGGTCTTAAGCATAAACCGTATCAGGAAAGACTTCATGAACTCCATCTGTAGAGTCTGGAGGACAGAAGGAAAAGGGGGGACATGATCGAAACATTTAAATAGGTTAAAGGGTTAAATAAGGTCCAGGAGGGAAGTGTTTTTAATAGGAAAGTGAACACAAGAACAAGGGGACACAATCTGAGGTTAGTTGGGGGAAAGATCAGAAGCAACATGAGAAAATATTATTTTACTGAAAGAGTAGTAGATCCTTGGAACAAACTTCCAGCAGACGTGGTTGGTAAATCCACAGTAACTGAATTTAAACATGCCTGGGATAAACATAGATCCATCCTAAGATAAAATACAGGAAGTAGTATAAGGGCAGACTAGATGGACCATGAGGTCTTTTTCTGCCGTCAATCTTCCATGTTTCTGTGTTTCTACTTTCTGCTGTGTTTGTCTTCAATTATCTGCAAAGACTTTAGTTCCTGGTATCCTGGTTTGTGGCTGGCCTATTTGGGTTGGGCAGCTTCTGAAAAATGGAACTCTAACACTCTCCTTGGTTAGTTTCCACGTATTTCTTCTTGTCTTGCCTTCAGGGGCTTTGGAGAAGAGCTTGACCCCCACTTCTTTATTTATTTATTTTATTTTTTATTTATTTATTAATAGAGTTGAAAGGGACCGTTAGGTCATCGAGTCCAACCCCCTGCCTGAGCAGGAAACCCTACAGCACCCCAGCCAAATGGAAGTCCAATCTCCTCTTGAAGGTGTCCAGAGTTGGGGAGTTCACCACCTCCCCTGGCAGGCAGTTCCATTGGTTGATCGCTCTGACCGTCAGGAAGTTCTTCCTTATTTCCAGGTTGAATCTCTCCTTGGTCAGCTTCCAACCATTGTTCCTCGTCCAGCCCTCTGGTGCCCTGGGGAATAAAGAGACCCCCTCCTCACCGTGGCAACCCCTCAAGTATCTGTAAACTGCTATCATGTCCCCTCTAGACCTTCTTTTTTCTAGGCTGTCCATGCCCAGTTCTCTCAATCTCTCTTCGTAAGTCTTGGTTTCGAGTCCCCTAATCATTTTGGTTGCTCTTTTTTGCACCTTCTCCAGAGTTTCTGGAGTGGCAACCCCTAACGTATTGTTGTGGTTCAGCCTGAGGCAGATCAAAGACCAGCTGCGTCTCTGCTGGCTCCATGCCCGGAGGAGGCTGACAGCGAAGAGGAGGGGGCTGAGCAGTCGGACGGGGGAGAGTACAGTCAGGAATGTGACGAGGAAGAACAGCATGGGAGCCCCGGGGAGGGTCTCTCCCCTGCCAGTAGCTTGGAGTCATTAGGTGACGAGGCACAAGCTGTCATTGACATGCGACAGAGATGTCTAGATCAAAGGAAGGATCAATTGAAGAAATATTATCAGCATTGAATAAGGAACACCAGGGCTTGGGTGTGGTCTTCATTAGCAGGGAAGGGTTTATAAGGCAGGCAAGCTCTTGAAGCCATGTGGAGTGTTATCAGTTTGGAGTTGCTGTAACCTGCATTGTTTCTCTGCTTCTCTGTTCCTGGCTTGTGGCCCAGCAGTCTTGAAGACCCGTGGGAGGTGTATGTCTGTTATCTACAGCCTCGTCTTGGCAGCAAGAATCCTATATTGATGCATGGACAATTGCCTTCGTGTATATATTTGGAGTTCCAGTGTTTTCCTGCTTTGTAAGGACATTTTCTGTTAGCTTCGTTTCTCTTGAACATTATAAAACTGTATTTGAATTTTACCGGTGTGTCTGGCTTATCTTTTTGGGTTGGTTACAGCTTCCGGAATGACCCAGACAGAACACCATGGCATCCTCATCAACATGATCAGCATCAAAACCAGAGTTTCATTTTTACAGACATGATAGCTCCCTTCCCTGTTGGTTGGTTTTCTGCTGCTTGTACTTTCCATACATTCGGCGGCTGAGATATTGTATTCGGTGTTTTTTTTATTGGATGCAATTGTTTTAATCATTTTGTATTCTAGGGAGTCCCCTTGAGAAGTCAGGGCAGGAAGACAAGCTATTATATTTCTTCCTAAACGGAGTTGATAATAAATATAGCTTCCACAATCAAAACCTTAAGCTTTCGGAGCTGAAATTTAGCACTCGCTTTATTCCGGGAACTTCTTTATTTAGGAAGCAGAAAAGACCCCAAACAAATTCTGCTTCTGGCTGCTGTTGAGATTGAAAGACGAAAAGGGTTTTGCAGCCAGAAAGCTTTGCAGTGAGTAGATTCCTGCCTCTCTCTTAACCTTTTCAGACCTTAAGGTTTTATACAGTATTAGCACTTGAAAAACTTAATCGGTTCATTCTCAGTAATAGAAGCAGCACAGCTATCTAAAAAGAAGGAGGGAGCGAATCTAAGAATTCATTGCTCTTTACTATCTGCGGGGCCGATTATGGGCAGCTTCCCAGCTTGGTAATAGAAAAAGGGGTAACATTGGCCCAAGGTTGCCAAATTGTCCCCCCCCTCACCTGGAAAGTCAGACAATGCTTGGGGTGGTGGTGGTGTTTAAAACCGAGTTTTGCTGGGAACGGATTTCGGAACACATGATAATAGGATTTAATTTGCGCTACCTTCCAAGCTAATTAAAGTTGAAAACCAGCTAATTGGTACTTTGTACTTCTAGCTCCAGTGGTGATGAAAGAGAAAGATAATTGGGAAGGGATGGAGGGAAGGAGGGAGGGAGGGGGCAGTGGAAAGGGAGAAGAAAGGAGTGGAAGAAAGAAGGCAAAAAGATCGGATCACCTGCAAATGATGGGGAAGGGGCTTGGATGGGAAGGAGGAGAGGAGGAGGAGGAGAAGGGAGGGAAGTTATCCAACACTATCCAGAATGGTCGGAAGAGGAGGACCAAGGAAGGATCAGGAAGAAACATGTTGCTCTTGAGCCAATGTTGGACATCACCTCGAGGTTCGACTACTGTAACGCTCTCTACATGGGGCTACCTTTGAAAAGTGTTCGGAAACTTCAGATCGTGCAGAATGCAGCTGCGAGAGCTATCATGGGCTTCCCAAGGTATGCCCATGTTACTCCAACACTCCGCAGTCTGCATTGGTTGCCGATCAGTTTCCGGTCACAATTCAAAGTGTTGGTTATGACCTATACAGCCCTTCATGGCACCGGACCAGAATATCTCCGGGACCACCTCCTGCCGCACGAATCCCAGCAACCAGTTAGGTCCCACAGAGTTGACCTTCTCCGGGTCCCGTTGACTAAACAATGTCATTTGGCGGGACCCAGGAGAAGAGCCTTCTATGTGGCAGCCCCAACCCTCTGGAACCAGCTCCCCCCAGATATCAGAGTTGCTCCCGCCCTCCTTGCCTTTCGCAAGCTCCTTAAAACCCACCTCTGTTGTCAGGCATGGGGGAATTGAAAATTTTTTCTCCCTTCCCCCTAGGCTTATAGAATTTATACATGGTATGTTTGTTGGTATGATTGGTCTCTTAAATTGGTTTTTTTTAGATTACTTTTTAATATTAGATTTGTTACATTGTTTTTCTATTGTTGTTAGCCGCCCCGAGTCTTCGTAGAGGGGCGGTATACAAATCTAAATAAACTAAACTAAACTAATGTTAAAAGAAAAAAAAAGCTGCCTTAAGTGAAACCGAGATTCTCACCACTTGCTAACGAAGAAGAACCATCTTAATCAAGTACAGTACAAGCAGTTCTCGACTTACAAGTTTGTTTAGTTACCATTCGAAGATACGACGATGATGAAAAAAAATGACTGACTGATTACTGTTTTTCACAGTTACGACCAGTGGTGGGTTACTACCACTGTGGTCAAGAGCACCGCATTAGTAGGAACCCACTGATGACACAATTTTTGGTGGGTTTTTTTCCCTGATGTCTCCTGAGAAGGAGTTTCTTAGATGTCCTTTGAACAAAGAATAAAGATTGGCATTGAGGGCAAGTGGGAGGCCTTCTTCTGATAGGGAGACACCAGGGGGGAAAAATCACCTTATATTGCATCATCATCATCACAACAACAACAACAACAGAGTGGAAGGGACTTTTTTCACCATTGAATTTCATGTTGTTAGATAGCGCACATTGTTCAAGTTTGTCAAGATCCCTCTGTATTTTGCACCTTATCTTCTGGAGCGTTGGCTATTTCTGCCAGTTGTAGATGTGTGCAGATGTAGGGTCTCCTGCTTGGGCAGGTGGGGGTGTTGGACTAGATGACCTGTAAGGTCCCTTCCAACTCCATGAATCTGTTAAATTTGTTTTCCAGTAACACTGCACTCCATAACCTCCTCTTTTTTCCATCCGTTCCAACCGCACCTGGTTTTTTTGTCAGAAGTTGGTATGTAAATTTTGTGTTTCTTCAGACAGATAGCGTAGCTGCAGCAGTGTTTCGAAATGGCCTCTGTAAGTGATGTACGTTACAAGCAATGTGTCATCATTGAATTTCTCACTGCAGAGAAAGAAACTATTGGGAACATTCACAAATGTTTGCGTACAGTTTATGGAGAATCTGCAGTCGACAGAAGTACGGTTAGTAGCAGGGCACAGCGGGTGAGGCCACTAGAGATGATTCGCACAGTGCAGAAATGGCTTTGTGACCAGAACAAGGAGTGGTACCGACAGGGCATCCACGCCCTTGTGTCTCGTTGGAGGAAGGCCATAGAACGGGATGGAGATCATGTGGAAAAATAGGGAGTGCAGAAGAAACATAATTCTTTCTTGTGTGTAACTTTCATTGTGTTCAATAAATAATTATTGGAGAAAAAAATGTGGTGCATTACTTTCTGGGTGACCCTCGTACTTAAGTCTACTCTTGATGCTGGATTCTGGTTCCAATCCTGGCATCTTACGCTCCTTTTTCCTAAGCGCCAGGGTGACATTTCCTGCAGGGTTTAAAGAGCGAGTTTTTGCACAACCTTCCAATGTTCATGCTTGAAGATATACGGCACCTGATGTTTCTGGCCCCAGATTAAGGAGAGTTAATGCCTTCCAGATGTTTGGGGTGATAGCTCCCCTAGTGCTCCATAGCTGGTCATGCCAATCAGCGTTCAAGGTCCGATGCCTTGAAGTGAAGGGGTAACTTTGACAATCCTGTCAGTTGATTCCCTCCCCCCCCCGGACGGTAAATACCACTCTATTTATAATTTAGCCGACAATACTGGGATTTGTCCAGCTTTCCCAATCATCTGATTGAGCAGCTTGCTTTGATGGATGTTTAGGTCCAGATTCTAGAAGCACCACCCTGTTCTGATCCCTCTGCACTGCGGCTGGGAAGGAGGGACAGAGATGGCCTTCCCCGGCAGCTTTGCCAGGGCTTCAAGATGCAGCGCCTCTCTTGCTGAAAGTTCCTTGCAGAGAGAAGCCTCTGCGGGGCCTCTCTAGGAATCTCCTGGGAGGAAACAGGGCCGGAAAAGGCGGGGAGAAGCCTCTGCGGGGCCTCTCTAGGAATCTCCTGGGAGGAAACAGGGCCAGAAAAGGAGGGGGAGAAGCCTCCGTGGAGCCTTTCTAGGAATCTCCTGGGAGGAAACAGGGCCTCCATCCTCCCTGTGGTTTCCCCAATCAAATGCATTATTTGCTTTTACATTGATTCCTATGGGAAAAATTGCTTCTTCTTACACAAACTTTTCTACTTAAGAACCTGGTCACGGAACGAATTATGTTCGTAAGTAGAGGTACCACTGTATTTTCTGGAACCCTGACAACCAGAATTTTTTTTGCTCTCCCCAGGGTCTGTTCCATCTTTTGCTCCTTTCTCACAAAGTCATTCTGAACTACACCCACCCCCCACAAGCCTGTGTTCTGCACCCCAAATTGTAAGCCCTCCCTTAACCCTGCAGGAAGGCATGCCATCAAGATGAATGGGAGAAGCTCAGAGATCTCAGCATGTTAGACTGATCTTCATCCGTTTCTTGCCTGCTCCCCCCTCCCAGTCTGGCCCCAGTCTTTCTCTCCCTAAATGACATTATCCTGTAAATAATATTCCTGTTCTGTGACAGCTCCCTTAACAGTCAGGCCTAAGCAGGTAACCGAGGTGATTTGATAAGATCTTTTTGACTGCATTAAAAATTGTGGTAGGAAATTACTTTGGCTGCGAAGCAGATGGAAGTAAATAGGTTCAGGCTTAACCCTGACAAGGCCGAATGGCTGTGGGTATTGCCTCCGAAAAATTACATCGACTGTCCACCCTTGGTTCTGGGAGGGGAAAAACTACTAGATGTAGGACAGATGTAAGCAGCCTATGGGCTGGATCCAGACCCCGGGCCTTTAGTTTAACACCCCTGATTTATAGGGTCTCCTGCTTGAACAGGGAGTTGGCTAAAAGGTCCTTTGCACTCTGTTATTTTGAGTCAAAAAGAGGGCGAGGAAAATATTTACTGACCCCTCGCATCCTGGACACAAATTGTTTCAACTCCTACCCTCAAAACATTGCTACAGAGCACTGCACACCAAGACAACTAGACACAAGAACAGTTTTTTTCCGAACGCCATCACTCCACTAAACAAATAATTCCCTCAACACTGTCAGACTTTCTACTAAATCTGCACTTCTATTCTACTAGTTTTTCTCATCATTCCTATCACCCATTTCCTCCCATGTTGACTGTATGACTGTAACTTGTTGCTTAGATCCTAAGATTTTTATTAATATCGCTTCTTCATTGCTTATTTGACCCCTATGACAATCATTAAGTGTCGTACCACATGATTCTTGACAAATGTACATTTTATTTTATGTACGCTGAGAGCATATGCACCAAGACAAATTCCTTGTGTGTCCAATCACACTTGGCCAATAACATTCTATTCTATTCTATTCTATTCTATTCCATTCCATTCCATTCTATTCTGAGTTCACCAGCATTGTTTTTGTAGAATCTCTTTCCTGAGCTGTCCCACACTGAAGGGCTGACAGCTATCTCCAGCTCAATGAGTATCTTAATGGAGAGACAACGAGGCTCCATCTTTCATCCTTATAATTCAAGGCACCTTATAAAGGCATTCCTGCAAACCCCTGCTGACCCAAGCCTTTCTGATTTTAGCTACTGTGCCTGCTGGAAGCCTCCTCAAAGCTTGTGACCGACGGTGGCTGCAAAATCAGGATGTAATTTCAGGAAGGGAGGAAACGATTGGGATTGCGTGAAAAACACCAGGGAGACAACTCCGTTTTCTCTTCCATACTTCTAATTGTTCCAATTAATTTGAGCAGGAAAGATGCTTCCCTGGAGCCCTATCGGCTGAGATGGACTCAGGTGTCTTTCCCTCTCCCCAGAAGGCCTGTTTCTCTCTGCCAAAAATGTTAATAAATAAACTTAGATGTGTATTTACTCCTTTCAGCCCTCCTTGGTCTGGGGACACCCCTGCCTTCTCCAACAGGGTTCAAGTCTACGCTAAAATTGGCAATTGTTCTTCTGCCACAAAACTACAGCAGAATGTTGGCAAGCCTCGAGCGATGCAAGAGGTGTTAATTATACCTGTTACTCTGCCAATAATGGTGATTTAGGGAATAAGGTGACATGGAATCTATAGAATAATATCCTTTACTCGCAGTCCTGTTCCAACTTTTGGGTCAAATCCTTTACACACCAGGAGTCGGATTCTCTTACTTTCCCTACTGGTTCGGAAGTACAATGGTACCTCTACCTAAGAATGCCTCTACTTATGAACTTTTCTAGATAAGAACCAGGTGTTCAAGATTTTTTTTTTGCCTCTTCTCAAGAACCATTTTCCACTTACAAACCCGAGCTTCCAAAATTGTAACTGGAAAAAGCAGGGAGAAGCCTCTGTGGGGCCTCTCTGGGAATCTCCTGGGAGGAAACAGGGCTGGAAAAGGTAGGGAGAAGCCTCCATGGGGCCTCTCTAGGAATCTCCTGGGAGGAAACAGGGCTGGAAAAGGTAGGGAGAAGCCTCTGTGGGGCCTCTCTAGGAATCTCCTGGGAGGAAACAGGGCTGGAAAAGGCAGGGAGAAGCCTCCGTGGGGCCTCTCTAGGAATCTCCTGGGAGGAAACAGGGCCAGAAAAGGCGGGGAGAAGCCTCCGTGGGGCCTCTCTAGGAATCTCCTGGGAGGAAACAGGGCCGGAAAAGGCAGGGAGAAGCCTCCTTGGGCCTCTCTAGGAATCTCCTGGGAGGAAACAGGGCCAGAAAAGGCGGGGAGAAGCCTCTGTGGGGCCTCTCTAGTAATCTCCTGGGAGGAAACAGGGCCTCCACCCTCCTTGTGGTTTCCCCAACCACACACATTATTTGCTTTTACATGGATTCCTATGGGAAAAATGGCTTCTTCTTACAAACTTTTCTACTTAAGAACCTGGTCAGGGAACGAATTAAGTTCACAAGTAGAGGTACCACTGTACGCCCATCGTGTCAGAACTCACATGCGTATGTTACAGGCAAGAATCACAGATGACCCCAGGGTGTCTGCAAGGTATGGTCCAAAAATGAAGGTAGTGGCCGTGAAGGATTGAAAAAAACTTTGCCTGCTTTCTATGATATTTATTTATTTTTTTGACCATCCTAAAATTCTGCTGGAAGGAACCATATTGTATGCCAAATGTTAAATAAGAGATATTCGACACAATAAGAGGATCATGGAAATAAGGATTTTTTAAAAAAGTCATGCAAACTGACAGAGTTTACACATGACTTGATTTCGGCAGGCCGTTTAAAGGGGATTGGATTTATTTATTTTTTTGGAGAAGTAAATGAAAAGAATTTGGGTCCCTAACAGGTTTCAAGATTAATCAACAGAGAAAAAACACGTTCGCAAAAATAAAATGCGAAAATACGAGATCCAATAGAAGGGAGGAATCAGGCAGGTTTTAAGATTGAGAAGAAGGTAAAATATTTGGGCATAAACTCTGACAAATATGAATTGTAGGTTATTTCAAAATAATAACGGCGTTAAGATGTGGAATGAAGTTTTAAAAGACATGTCACAATGAGGAAATTACAATTGTCATTTTTCGGTAGAACTTCTGTGATTAAGTGGAATGTTTTTCCCAGAATTTTTTTTTCCCCATTTTGTTTCAGACAATATGTGTTTTGACAACTGATGTGCCACTTAAACAATGGGAGAAGAATATAGCTACATTTCTATAGCAAGAGAGAGCGAGAGAAAGAAAAAAATTCAGATGTAAAATATTAGATATTACAATAAGCGAAAGTAAGAGCAGGATTGAGTTTATCAGATTTGAAACTATATTTTGCTGCCAACTATTTTATTTATTTATTTATTTTATTGTTTAGATTTGTATGCCGCCCCTCTCCGCAGACTCGGGGCGGCTCACAGCAAGATACAACAATTCATAACAAATCCAAATATAATTTAAAATATTTAAAAAGAACCCCATTTTACTAACAAACACACACACAAATATACCATGCATAAATTGTACATGCCCGGGGGAAGTGTTTCAGTTCCCCCATGCCTGACGACAAAGGTGGGTTTTAAGGAGTTTACGGAAGGCAGGGAGAGTAGGGGCAGTTCTAATAAGCTTGGGGGAAAGGTGTCTCAAATCCCCCATGCCTGGCGGTATAAGTGGGTCTTCAGTAGTTTACAGAAGACAAGGAGGGCCGGGGCCGCCACAGAGAAGGCTCTTCCCCTGGGGCCCGCCAACCGACATTGTTTAGTTGACGGGACCCGGAGAAGGCCCACTCTGTGAGACCTAATCGGTCGCTGGGATTCGTGCGGCAGAAGGCGGTCTCGGAGATATTCTGGTCCGGTGCCATGAAGGGCTTTAAAGGTCATAACCAACACTTTGAATTGTGACCGGAAATTGATCGGCAGCCAATGCAGACTGCGGAGTGATGGCGAAACATGGGCATACCTAGGCATATTTGGGGTTTTTTTGGGTGTTGTTAAGAAATGGAAGGTTATTAGATCTTAGAAAGTCATGAGATGAAGAAAGCATGGATTTATGGTACGATAAACCTTAGCTAAGTGTAGATTTTAAAAATCATTATGTCAGGCAGGCTATTCTTAGAATATGGAATAAATATAAATTGAGATTCTGCCCGAAAACACCTTTGTGGCTTCCAGCCCTATAAGCGTTTTATAGATGAGAAATGTTAAGTAGACATTAATGGTTAACTTATTGTGATGTATTCAAATCCGCTCAAGGAGATTGTGAAATAAAGGCAAGAGAAGGTTTGACAACACAAGGATGCACTTGGCAATGTTCTCCTTATGTAAAATGCATAGAAAAGTTTAAAGTGGATTTTTAAAAATATGATTTTGAGCAAAGTAAGTGAGTTTGAAAAGAACGATGTGCTCACAATGAATGTGTTATGGCAAAACTGTATAAACATTTGCTGAGATAGGAGCAGAAGAACCAATGAAAAATGTATGATTGAATGGGCTAAAAAACCTAGTTATAATATACAGATGGACCAAGGGGAAAATATGTGGTGGGGAAAGGATTGAAATTCTCCTTATATTCCAGCCTTAACGATATCCTATTTTTGAAGTATGAGATGCACCTTTTTCCTCCCTAAAAGAGGCTAAAATTCAGGTGCATCTTATACTGGCTGCCAATCGGTTTCCGATCACAATTCAAAGTGTTGGTCATGACCTTTAAAGCCCTACATGGCATTGGGCCAGAATACCTCCGGAACCGCCTTCTACCGCACGAATCCCAGCGGCTGATAAGGTCCCACAGAGTTGGCCTTCTCCAGGTCCCGTCGACCTAACAATGTCATTTGGCAGGCCCCAGGGGAAGAGCCTTCTCTGTGGCGGCCCTGGCCCTCTGGAATCAGCTCCCTCCAGAGATTAGAACGGCCCCCACCCTCCTTGTCTTTCGCAAACTTCTTAAGACCCACCTTTGTTGCCAGGCATGGGGGAGTTAAGTTATTCTTTCCCCCTAGGCTGTTACAAGTTATGCATGGTATGTTTGTGTGTATGTTTGGTTTTTTATAATAAGGGTTTTTAGTTGTTTTATCAAATTGGATTGTTATATGTTGTTTTACCATTGTTGTTAGCCGCCCCGAGTCTGCGGAGAGGGGCGGCATACAAATCCAAATAATAATAGTAATAATAATAATAATAATAATAATAATAATAATAATAATACTCTGAATGTAGCTTTTTTTGAAGTTTCCCCCCACCCAGCCCTAACTAGGTGCTAACGATCTTCCCAGATTTTACCTTGCAGGTTCTTTCATTGTTACTCTTTGCAAAGAATGTTTTCCAAGCCCTAAGTCTTTGCAGGGATTTTTCCATTGCTCTAACTTGTTCCAAATGTTTCTCTTCAGCCCTAACCAGCTGCTAATGATGCTCCCAGCTCTTATCTGTTTTCAAACTCTTTCATTGTTACTCTCTGTCAATAATGTTTTCCAAACCCTGTCTTTGTAGCTTTTTTATTGCTCTAACTTGCTCCAAATGTTTCTCTCCAGCCCTAACCAGCTGCTAATGATGCACCCAGCTCTTACTGGCTTGCAAGCTCTTTCATTGTTATTCTCTCTGAATAAGATTTGTTTAAAGCCCTAAACAGCCCTAATGAGCTGTAGTGGACCAGACTAAGGTAAGCAGATTCTTTCCCCTATTTCCCTCCCCGCAAAATAAGGTGCATCTTATACTCCGATGCATCCTATACTCCAAAAAATACAATAATTTTTATAAAATGATATATCATTGGTAATTGTCATCAGAGGAATTGTCTAGACCAGGGGTCTCCAACCTTAACAACTTTAAGACTTGTGGCAGTTCTGTGTTAGCAAAAACTTCAGAAGAGAAGGACTTAGGGGTGAGCAGTGTGGTCGGGCAGTAGGAAAAGCAAGTAGGATGCTTGGCTGCATAGCTAGAGGTATAACAAGCAGGAAGAGGGAGATTGTGATCCCCTTATATAGAGTGCTGGTGAGACCACATTTGGAATACTGTGTTCAGTTCTGGAGACCTCACCTACAAAAAGATATTGACAAAATTGAACGGGTCCAAAGATGGGCTACAAGAATGGTGGAAGGTCTTAAGCATAAAACTTATCAGGAAAGACTTCATGAACTCAATCTGTCTAGTCTGGAGGACAGAAGGAAAAGGGGGGACATGATCGAAACATTTAAATATGTTAAAGGGTTAATTAAGGTTCAGGAGGGAAGTGTTTTTAATAGGAAAGTGAACCCAAGAACAAGGGGGCACAATCTGAGGTTAGTTGGGGGAAAGATTAGAAATAACGTGAGAAAATATTATTTTACTGAAAGAGTCGTAGATGCTTGGAACAAACTTCAAGCAGACGTGGTCGGTAAATCCACAGTAACTGAATTTAAACATGCATGGGATAAACATAGATCCATTGTAAGATAAAATACAGGAAATAGTATAAGGGCAGACTAGATGGACCATGAGGTCTTTTTCTGCCGTCAGTCTTCTATGTTTCTATGTTCCTAAGATGGACTAGGAGGTCTTTTTCTGTCATCAATCTTCTATGTTTCTAAGAATTCTGGAAGTTGAGGTCCACAAGTCTTAAAGTTGCCGAGGTTGGAGACCTCTGGTCTAGAACGGATCAAAACTTTCTCAATCATGCCAAAAACATGAAGGGTCATTTTTATCATGCTGGGAGGACACGTAAAATCAACTATTTTTAAATAATGCAACTATATACATTAATTCAGAAGAGTCAGAAGATTAAAATACAATTGAAAAGAGAGATTTTTCATTTGGAATTAAGGAACAAGTAGTGGAAACCCATCATGGAAAATTGTTTTTTAAATATGGCGACTGTTATTCTATGTTCAAAAAGTGGAAATTGTTGACAATACCCAAAATGGAAGAAGGTTGGTGAAGATGATGGATAAATTAAGTTATTTGATTAGAGGGGAAAAAACAACAGCTACATTTATGGCTGATTGAAAACCTCTTACCGTATAGACTTTTTGCAGAAAATGGGGAGAATGCACTTATCATTTGTGGGTTTTGATTATAACTGGATAATTGAAAAGAATGAGCTTTCTGTTGTAATCATTGAGTAAGAGAAAAGTTTGTAATTATATCTGCTGCAAAGGAAATTGAAAACTTTTCTTTCTTTCTTTCCTTCCTTCCTTCCTTCCTTCTTTCTTTCTTTCTTTCTTCTTTGCTCTTTCTTTCTTGCTCTTTCTTTCTTTCTTTCTTTCTTTCCTTCTCTCCTCCCTCCCTCCTTTCCTTCCTTCCTTCCTTCTTTCTTCTTTGCTCTTTCTTTCTTTCCTTCTCTACTCCCTCCCTCCCTCCCTCCTTTCCTTCCTTCCTTCCTTCCTCTTTCTTCCTTTTTCCTGCTTTTACTTTATATTTGGGTTAGCTTTTCAGCATTTCATAAAACTTTCAATAAAAAATTATATATGTCCCCCTCCCCCGGTGTGTGGACTTCAATACCTAGAATCCCCCAGTCGGCATGCTGGCTAGGGAATTCTGGGAATTGAAGTTCGCCTGTTTTAAAATCATGAAGTTTGACAAACACTGTTTCTTCTCTTTCTTCTGCATGGTGTCCAAATTATGGGATGCTTTCCCCCAGGGAGATCTATTTTGTCCTGACATTCAATATATATATTTAAATAAAATAGCAACATCACATCTCTTTGGCTAAGACTTATTCAATTGCCTTTCATTGCTTCATTTTAAACATCATGTTTTATATTTCTGCTTCAAACAACCTTGCATGCTTCTTTGGGGAAAACCCCCCCTGCAAACAACCTATCGATATACATTTATTACATAAATCTTAATTGGCTTGGCTCAGTCAACTCCAGCCACTGTGCAATTGTCTGAACACAATCTGGAATTGGATAATCCAGTTTATGTATGTATGTATGTATGTATGTATGTATGTATGTATGTATGTATGTATGTATGTATGTATCTATCTCTATCTATCTATCTATCTATCTATCTATCTATCTATCTCTATCTATCTATCTATCTATCTATCTCTATCTAACTATCTATCTATCTATCTATCTATCTATCTATATCTATCTATCTATCTATCTATCTATCTATCTATCTATCTATCTATCTATCTATCATCTATCTATCTATCTAGCTATCTATCTATCATCTATCTATCTCTATCTATCTATCTATCTATCTATCTATCTATCTATCTATCATCTATCTATCTATCTATCTATCTCTATCTATCTATCATCTATCTATCTATCTATCTATCTATCTATCTATCTATCTATCTATCTATCTATCTATCTATCTATCTAGCTATCTATCTATCTATCTATCTATCTATCTATCTATCTATCTATCTATCTATCTATCTATCTATCTAGTCCAATACACAATGAGGGTTTTAGTGGGTATACACATAGTAAAATACATGATGAAGGTTATAGAGGAGATACTCATAGTAAAATATATCTAAGAAAGAATAGAAAAGAAGATATAGGAATAGAACATATCAATGAAAGAATAGAAGAAGAGATAGATGAATAGAAGAAAGGTATAGGAGATATAGGAGAGCAATAGGACAGGGGACAGAAGGCACTCTAGTGCACTTATGCACACCCGTTACTGACCTCTTAGGAATCTGGATAGGTCAACCGTGGATAATCTAAGGGTAAAGTGTTGGGGGCTTCTTTAACGCTCTTCTTATTCTCTTGGGGAATTTGCAAACCCTGATCTGAATTCCTTATCACTGGTCCAGAAGCGAGAAGAGATTTGGGGGGACACGGCTGGCTCTCTTTTGTTCCGTATCTTCTGAAGGCGAGGTAGGAATCTTATTAGCAGTTCAGCGGGCAATGAATATGGGCGAGGGGCATAATTTCTGATGGAATTCAGTTTGACCCCCTGCTCCTTTCAAGGCTATTTTCTTTGAGTGACTTTCTCATAGAAGCAGAGGGGGGGGAGAAACCCCTTTGGTACGGTGTTATCACAGTGGGAGCAGAGTCCTGGTGGATTAAATTCTTTCTAGTCCTTAGAAGTTGATGGAAGATAGTAGAATAAATCAACTTGCTGGCTTCACTAAACAGATTCCAGGCTGCTATTTGGTTCAGAGGGGAAATTCATCCTTGCTTGTAGGTTCTCTTTATCGGGTCTTCTTCAAGGGCTGGGGATCAAATTGATGGCAAATCACGGACCGGTCCCGTCTGCCATATTTAATTTGGGGCTCTGCACCTCAATTATTCAGCAGTTTGGAGTGAATCCAAAGGCACGTAGTGGATTTATCTGATATGGCAGCTGCTGGTTTGTAAGCAAGAGCCAGTTTGGTGTAGTGGGAAAGCCATCAGGGTAGAAACTGGGAGATGGTGAGTTCTAGTTCCACCTTTGGCATGAAAACCGTGAGTTGTAGTTCTTAGCTTTGAAAAGCAGTTGGGTGACTTTGGGCTAATCACTGGGAGATGTGAGTTGTAGTTCTTAGCTTTGAAAAGCAGTTGGGTGACTTTGGGCTAATCACTGGGAGATGTGAGTTGTAGTTCCAACTTAGGCATGAAAACCAGTTGAGTGACTTTGGGCTAATCACTGGGAGATGTGAGCTGCAGTTCTTAGGCATGAAAACCAGTTGGGTGACTTTGGGCTAATCACTGGGATATGTGAGTTGTAGTTCTTAGGCATGAAAGCCAGTTGGGTGAGTTTGGGCTAATCACTGGGAGATGTGAGTTGTAGTTCTTAGGTATGAAAGCCAGTTGGGTGACTTTGGGCTAATCACTGGGAGATGTGAGTTGTAGTTCCACCTTAGCTATGAAAGCCGATCGGGTGACTTTGGGCTAAGCACCGGGAGGTGGTGAGTTCTAGTCCCACTTTAGGCTTGAAAGCCAGCTGGGTGCCAATCGCCAGGTGACAAGAAGGAGGCAGTGGCAAAACACTTCCAAAAGCATGCCACGAGAACTACAGGGCCTTTTCCAGGCAACACCGACACGAAGGCAGCAAAAGAAAAAAATGCAATTACGCTGGTCATTTTTTGAAGCACTAAATTCCAGCAACAGCTGAATGCAACCGCTCCAAAAACACCCACAGGTTCTCAAGATACGCTCCTACAGCGCCGGAATAATCTGAAACGCCTTTGAATTTCTCTGCTCCTCTTGGGATAAACGCCAAGGAAAAATCTCCATTAAGGAAAGTCCACATTCCCCGAGATTCAATGCCAGAAACTTGGAGACAAAAGATTATTCAAGCTAAGGACGGGGGACACAGAAGGAGAACGAGGGCTGTTTTTTCATTCAGGTAATGTTCCCGTGTAGGTCCTTGGCAAACATTTTAGGTCAGAAATAATTGGCAGCCTGTCGCTGAATGCTATAAAACTTCCATTAGTGGGTTAGAAGAACTACCCAGTTAAATGACGTGAGTTTTTTTTAATATACATACATATATATAAAATGAATGGTTCCCGGTATTAATAACTCTATTAAACATGCATTGCGTAGCACACTTGCCTTAAAAAAAATGGAGTTAATTGGATGGCAATGTAACCCCAGGAAGCGGCTGTTTAGCAAACTAATGCCTATTTAATTAGTTAGTCCACTTCTCAATAATAATTTTTTAAAATGCCAATCTGGTCTTCTCTCTCCCCCCTCGCTGCTTTGCTCTGTGTTCACAGAATTGAGTTACAATAGGGGATTGCACACACACACAAAACCCCCCTCCCAAGCTTGGCATCCGTTTAAGCTTCTGGACAGCTGAGGAGCAAAACTTAAATTGCCTGGATAATGGCTGGCACGCCCCAGCTTTCTGCCTCTCGAATTCAGCCAAGATCTCTTCTTCCCAACACCGAGGCTTTTCTGTCGGAGTTCCAGTAGGAGACACAGGGAGATGGGTCAAAAAAAATCAAGATGGACTTGGACTTTGCATTAAACAGTCATTCTGTAATGTTTCTCAGCTGGAACTACATGAGATATCCTACTGTTGTGCTTAGCTCTGGCCCAGCTCCTGCCCCAAGGAATGTGGATGTGGGGGAGACATCCACATGCTGCAGGCCTGTTTTGCCCCCCCCAGTGGAATCTGCTGATGAAGGCTCCTCTGACCAAGAAGACATGAGTGACAGGGAGGAGGAGAGTGGGGCAGACAGCTCAGAAGGAGATCAATTATCTAGCTCCTCCTTGGATTCAGAACAAGAGTTAATGATACAGCCACACATGCGGAGAGCGATGCATAGGCAGCAACAACTGAGAGATTATTATCAAAGAAAATGAGGCCACCTGTGGTTGGGTGGGGCTGTGGTCATTAGTGAGGCTGCTATAAAGAGCAGCCTGTGGGTTTGGCCATTGTGGAGGATTATCTGATTGTTGTGTTTCGTGACTGCTTTACTGACTTTGACCTTTTGTGTGCTGATTTTCCCCCGCTTTAAAACTAAACCAGAGCAAAGTGTGTTTCACTTTGTGAAAGAAGAAGGACTGTGACTTGCCTCACAGCTGCAAGCTAAGTATCACAGAACTGATAAGGGACTTGTACCAATTACCAGTTTGGTTGGAGACTAGTGCTCTTTGCTATACCAAAAGAGGGCTTGGTTTAAGTGAATTTTCATTATAAAGAACATTGTTTTGACTTTTCAAACGTGTGTGTGTGTGTACCTGTGAATATATTTGGGAGGATTCTACCAGAGAGCCCGGCAGAACACCTACCAGTTTCTTTAATAGAGTACAGCAGTACTGTGGAAGAATTTTATGAATTTTTAATGGATTTACAGATTTTCAATGAATTTAATGGATTTAAGCCTCTTTGAAAACCCGTGAAGTAGCGAATCCGCAAAAAGATGAACCGCAAAGTAGCGAGGGGTTACTGTACAAGAAACACCCCCGATTTGGTGATGGGGTGTGAATGTTTGTCTGGTGGCAGGCACAAATCACAAAGCACCTGTTTTATGTCGTGTGTGTGTTTATATTTGAAAAAAACAATACAAATATTTAAATAATAATAATAAAAAAGATGGTGCCAGCCAGCGAAGTCCTGCCGTTTTCGGAGCTACAGGTGCCGCTGTGGGTGCAGGTGTGTTTGGCAACCGCATACATGCCTATCGGTGTGAGATTTGGCTTCTGCACATGCTCAGTAGGTGAAATCTGACACCAGGATATGTGTGTGTGAGCAAGATTTTGGCAATTGTTGCCGATACTTTTGCTTCCGCGCATCTGCAGAAGAATAAAATCGCCGAAATTCGGCAAAACCTCCTTTGCGTGTCTTCATTGATATAAATATTTATGCAGATATACAGTGGTACCTCTACTTAAGAACTTAATTCGTTGTGTGTCCAGGTCCTTAAGTAGAAAAGTTTGTAAGTAGAAGCAATTTTTCCCATTGGAATCAATGTAAAAGCAAATAATGCGTGCAAACCCATTGGGAAAGAAATAAAAGGGGCTACCTTTGAAAAGTGTTCGGAAACTTCAGATCGTGCAGAATGCAGCTGCGAGAGCAATCAAGGGCTTTCCCAAATATGCCCATGTTACACCAACACTCCGCAGTCTGCATTGGTTGCCGATCAGTTTCCGGTCACAATTCAAAGTGTTGGTTATGACCTATAAAGCCCTTCATGGCATCGGACCAGAATATCTCCGAGACCGCCTTCTGCCGCAAGAATCCCAGCGAACGATTAGGTTCCACAGAGTGGGCCTTCTCCGGGTCCCGTCAACTAAACAATGTCGGTTGGCGGGCCCCAGGGGAAGAGCCTTCTCTGTGGCGGCCCCGACTCTCTGGAACCAGCTCCCCCCAGAGATTAGAACTGCCCCTACCCTCCTTGCCTTTCGTAAACTCCTTAAAACCCACCTTTGTCGTCAGGCATGGGGGAACTGAGATATTTTCCCTGGGCCTATATAATTTATGTATGGTATGTTTGTAGGTATGTCTGCTTAATAATGGGTTTTTTAAATATTTTATTTTTAAATTGTAAATTATTAGATTTGTCATGAACTGTTTTATTGTGTTGTGAGCCGCCCCGAGTCTACGGAGAGGGGCGGCATATGAATCTAATAAATAAATAAATGAATGAATGAATGAATGAATGAATAAATAAATAAATAAAAAAAAGCTTGGCATTTGGGTGGGAGGAGGAGGAGGAAGAAGAAGAGGAGGAGGACGGTCGCTGCCCAGAGCGAAGGGAGCATTTCTTTTCTCTGGGTGCTGGCAGGGGTTTATTCCCTCTCCAAGCGCCCAGAGAAAGGAAAATGCTCCGTTCGCTCTGGTTGCCAAAGCCTCCTTAAGCGCCCCCAAAAGGCTCCTCTGGCAGCTCAGGAAAGCCCGAGATGGCCAGAATTAAAGAGGGAATGGCAGGAAACTGGCTGGGCCTTCGTGATGCTTTCAAATTTCCTGGGAATTTTTTCTGGGCTCGGGTTCTTAAGTAGAAAATGGTTCTTAAGAAGAGGCAAAAAAACCGTGAACACCCGTTTCTTATCTATAAAAGTTCTTAAGTAGAGGTACCACTGCACTTGTCTGATTTTTTTTGTTTGTCGTTTTTTAATGTATATATTCAATAAATTTACATGATGTTTTTAATTACTGTTGTTAGCTGCCCCGAGTCTACAGAGAGGGGCGGCATACAAATCCAATCAATCAATCAATCAATCAATCAATCAATAAATAAATAAAGACTATTTTTAAAAGAAAACATAGATGCACTTTCTCCATTGCCACCTATCCTCCACTTTTGCTCACCTGATTTTATATATATCAGAAATGATTCCTTTTTTCCAATGTCCTGCCCCAATGAATTCTTGCTGCCATCATCAAACATCTCAATAAAATTCTGATTCGCTTCGTTTATACCCTCTGGAAGAATTCCTAAACAAAGGCAGATGCTTTTTATATCTCTTCTGCTTCGAGAGGACTGTCAGATGTCTAATCTGGTGTAAGGTTTGAGCATCTCTAATTGTAGGATGCCGGTTTTCCGTTGCAACAGATGTCAGCCGAATGCAAAGAGAACTCTGATGGGAACAAGCCAAGCCTGTCTTAAGCCAACATTTGATTTCTCACCGGGGCCAAACTGAGGCTGCTGGGAAGCTGATAATCACAGTAGCAATAGCACTTATATACCACTTCACAGTGCTTTTACAACCCTCTTTAAGCAGTTTATAAAGTCCTCCTCTTGCCCCTAACAATCTGGGTTCTCATTTTACCCAACTCGGAAGGATGGAAGGCTAAATCAACCTTGAGGCCTGGTGAGATTTGAACTGGTGAACTACAGCTAGCTATCAGCAGAAGCAGCTTGCAGCACTGCACTCAAACCACTGCGCCACCAAAGCACATGCACAAACAGTCAAGCATGGAGCATGCTCATTTCTGACTCCAGTTTTTTTGTAGTTGGTAAGTGGCACCATGTTTTTTCCTAACTTGGATGGAATATGAGGTTCTCAATATTAGGAGCCCTTGCCAGTCGCTGGGAATGCATCTAATCCAGCTTGAAAGTCACCTTGGTTGATAGCCATCACCTATAATTCCACAATCTAAATTACACGTTGGGTGAAAGTGCACTTTCTTTTCATTATTCTCAGTGGCCTTTGGGTTTTGTTAGATGATTCCTGGCTGGAGGATTAAGACAAGGGAGGGAGGGAAGGGAGAAGGGAAGGAAAGAAAGTAAGAAGGAAGGAAGGAAGGGAATGAGGGAGAGAGGAAGAGAGGGATGGAGGGTATGAGGGAGGGAGGAAGGCGAGGAATTCTCCTGGCTGGAGAATTAAGAAAAGGGAGGGAGGGAGACAGGAGGGAAGGAAGGAAGGAAGGATAGAGAGAGGGAGGGAAGGAAGGAAGGCAGGAAGGCAGAAAGGGAGAGAGGAAGAGGGAGAAAGGGTATGACAGAGGGAAGAAGGAAGGAGAGGAATTTTCCTAGCTGATTAATCAAGGCAGGGAGGGAGACAGGGAGGAAGGAAGGAAGGAAGGAAGGAAGGATGAAAGGGTATGAGTGAGAGAGGGAGAGAGGAAGAGAGGAGGAGAAGGAATAGAGGGAAGGAAGGGGAAGAGGAGGAGGAATAGAGGGAAGGAAGGAAGGAGAAGAAGGGAAAGGAGGAGGAATAGAGAGAAGGAAGAAAGGAAAGAAAGCAAGAAAGAAGGAAGGAAGGAGAAGGAGACAGAATAGAGGGAAGGAAGGGAGGGGAAGAGGAATAGAGGGAAGATAAGAAGGAAAGAAGGAAAAAGCCTTTCCCCATTTTCTCCAAACAAAATATGATTTTATCCTTCTTGATCCTTCTTGGGCATCTATTGGTTTTTCTAAGCTCAGGCATTCTTGCCTGTTTTTTTCAAAATAAAGAAAGTGTTTGAACTCCCGATCATTTTGGTTGCTGTTTTGTCCACCGTCCCCAACCCTACTATTACGCTACCTGTGCAGACGTATAATCACAGTCGAGATCTCGAGGTCTATTCTATTCCTTGCGCAGATCCAGGTTTAAAGTCCCACACCAACCTTCCCCTTTTGTGCACAAAGCAAGAATGGATGCAACATTTAGTGGCACCCCAAAGTTAGGATTAGTGGTATAATCTTTTGCTAAATTGCTGGGAGAATAACAAGGTTGGAGTATTCTAAATAAAAGTTGGCGAACCATAAAACCGAGTATCGTCTCTCTCACTCTCTCTCACACACAGACACTGTATGCATAATTATATTAATTATTGAAACAGTTTGAAATGTGTCAGTTGCTAAGAGTTGGTATATATTGACATATATGCCCTGCAGTGATGGGGTCCTACAGGTACGGTCAGGTACGCAGAACCAGTAAAAAATGTTTGATTTTGGTTTTTTTCCTTCCCTTCTGGGCTCTGGGTATATTTTTCCTATTGCAGTAAATGAGGTTGAATGTGTATAATTTTAGAAGAGCTGTGCGTGTGTTTGTGTACATACACATACAGTTTATATAGTAGATAAAACTGCTAAAAGCCCACCTCTGCCGCCAGCCATGGGGAAATTGATTCCCCTCGGCCGTCCTGTTTTATGTATGGTTTATTTGGGATGGATGATTGTTTTTTTATCAAGGGTTTTAATTGTTTTGTTTTTTAATCATTGGATTTGTATTGTGTATTGTTGTTGTGAGCCGCTCCGAGTCTTCGGAGAGGGGCGGCATACAAATCTAATAAATAACAATAACAACAACAATATTATTATTATTATTATTATTATTATTATTATTATTATTATTATTATTAATAATAATAATAATAATAATAATAATAATAATAGTGCTACTACTATTGCTGTAACTAAGGATACACTCTGAGAATTGCTAGGGAAGAGCTGTCTTCACTTCACTCTCTTCTTCCTAATCAAATGATCTAAACTTCACTGTCTCTTGGTCCTCTGGAATGCAGCCCCTCCCTTCTGGGAATCCAGACTACATTCCACCACACCACGTAGGACATAAGATGCATTTCCATGATCAGTGTCAGTTCTATAAGCCATTATTATTATTAATAATAATATTTTTGTGTGCCTATAATATGGATGTACACCTATGGCATATATACATAGAATTAAAGAGTATATTTTGCATGTCCAGTCAGTCAACAGAGAGGGAAGTTGTATCTCTTTGAGGCCAGGCACCCTAACCCAAACCCTTGACGTCAATGACGTCAAGTTGACCCTCTTTAAGCCAGTCACATGACTTTTAAGCCACTCCCATGTGGCATGATCACCAAGCCACTCCCACTTGGCTGGTAAGCCACACCCACAAAATAAGCCACACCCACAGTGTGGTAGTAAAAAAAATTGCAGCCTTTCACTGATGCCCTGCCTAAATTGAAATGCTGAAATAGCAACCTCACGCCACCTTCTATCAGTACCATCAGAAAACCTGCACCAAAAAGCTGAGGGACGTTAGTTTTTAGCCTAGCTTCTTTGGGGGGGGGGGAGAAATGTGGATCCCTCCCCCTTAGAAGTGACTTGCTTTCTTCCTTTGCCCTGGGGAAATCTGGGGGGGAAGAGAAACCCCCCCTCCTCAAGTGCCAGCATCACCTGAGAAGGCTTCCAACAACTGGCGCTGATGGATTTGCACCTGTTCCATGTTAGTTCTGGACTGGGGTGAAAAATTGGGGAGCTGGCGCTTCCTGCATCTCTGCAAAAAATAAAAAATAAAAAACCCATCAGCTCTGATCTCTTCTTTTTTGGCTTTAGCCATCGTGGAGAGCACAAGAGAGAGAGAGAGAGACAGAGAGAGAGAGAGAGAGCGAGTCAGAGAGAGAGAGAGAGAGCGAGTCAGAGAGAGAGAGAGAGCGAGAGCGAGAGAGCGAGTCAGAGAGAGAGAGAGAGAGAGAGAGAGAGAGAGCGAGTCAGAGAGAGAGAGAGAGAGAGAGAGAGAGAGAGCGAGTCAGAGAGAGAGCGAGAGCGAGTCAGAGAGAGAGAGAGAGAGAGCGAGAGAGCGAGTCAGAGAGAGAGAGAGAGAGAGAGAGAGAGCGAGAGCGAGAGAGCGAGTCAGAGAGAGAGAGAGAGAGAGAGAGAGAGAGAGAGAGAGAGAGAGAAGCCTGGGAACACAAAGACACACATTCCCCAGGGCCGTTGACAGCCATGTCAGGTCCTGTGCAGCTGTGGCTTCTCTCCCTTTTCTCGCCTCCGGCTCTGTGTCTCTTTGTTCTCCCGAGCCGAGCTGAGCTCTGCCAGACTGAGCCAGCTGTGAAGAATTTAGATTTACACCATCCAGGGATTGGAGGCTCCGCTTTCCGCCTTTTGCCTGCTGCCCCCGGTTTTTGAGCATTCTGGTTTTCCTATCTCGTGTGTGTTCTATCTATCTATCTATCTATCTATCTATCTATCTATCTATCTATCTATCTATCTATCTATCTATCTATCATCTATCTATCTATCTATCTATCATCTATCTATCTATCTTATCTATCTATCTAATCAATCAATCATCTATCTATCATCTATCTATCATCTATCCATCCTTGTATCTATCTATCTATCTATCTATCTATCTATCTATCAATCAATATCTATCATCTATCTATCATCTATCCATTCTTGTATCTATCTATCTATCTATCTATCATTTATCTATCTATCTATCTATCTATCTACTATATGTATGTATGTATGTATGTATGTATGTATGTATGTATGTATCTATCAATCAAATCAATCAATCATCTATCTATCATCTATCTATCATCTATCCATCCTTGTATCTATCTATCTATCTATCTATCAATCATCTATCTATCATCTATCCATCCTTCTATCTATCTATCTATCTATCTATCTATCTATCTATCTATCTATCTATCTATCTATCTATCTATCTATCTATCTATCTATCATCATCTATCTATCTATCTATCTATCTATCTATCTATCTATCTATCTATCTATCTATCTATCCCCCCCCCCAGCCCTAACAAGGTGCTAACAATTTTCCCAGTTCTTATTTTGCAGGTTCTTTCCATGTTACTCTCTGCCAAGAATGTTTTCCAAGCCCTAAGTCTTTGCAGAGTTTTTTTTCTCATTGCTCTAACTTGCTCCAAATAACTTTCTTTCCATCCCTGACCAGGTGCTAACAATGTTCCCAGCTCTTACCACTTGCAAGCTCTTTCACTGTTAGTCTCTGCAAAGAATGTTTTCCAAGCTCTAAGTCTTTGCAGAGTTTTTCCATTGCTCTAATTTGCTCCAAATAAGTTTCTTTCCAGCCCTAACCAGGTGCTAACAATGTTCCTAGCCCTTACCACTTGCAAGATTTTTAACAGTTACTCTCTGCAAAGACTGTTTTGCAGGGTTTTTTCCATTGCTCTATTTGCTCAGAATTTTTCTTTCCAGCGCTAACCAGGTTCTAACAATGTTCTTAGCTCTTCCTGGCATGCAAGCTCTTCCATTGTTACTCTCTCCAAATAAGGTTTTTTAAAAGCTCTAACCAGGGAATAAAATAATGTGCAGAAACTGACCAGACTAAGGATGCTAGCCAGATGAATACCTGGTAAGCAGACTCTTTACCCTAGTTTCCTCCCCAAAAACCTAGGTGCATCTTATACTCTGAAAAATATGGTAGATCTGGATAAACCTGAAAGACCACCAGCAGTGGCAGATATGCCAATGACAGCGGGGTTTGAGGAGGAGGAAGAGGAGGAGGAAGATCACGAGTAGGTATCTGGAAGGCTTACCTTCTGCTGTTAGAGATCTACAGAGAAGTGCTCTCTTTAGTGAGAACTTTTATCTCCATCGATCCTTCCTGAATCAGCTTAGGTTAGTTCACCACATATTCAACTATGTAGACTTTAGACCATGCTGGCTCTTACGCCTTCCTTCAAACAAAAAATAACCCCCCAAAAACATTTTAAAAACCCCCTAATTTGCCTGATTTGTGGAATTTCACTTAGGTCACCAACATCCTAAGGAGATCCTTTGGGGGAAAACGTCCGCTAGACCTCAGAAGCTGTAGGAGGAGCCAGTTAATTAGAGGGCTTTCCCAATTTGCAATGGCATTTCAGGAGAGAATGGTTGGAAATAGCTGGGAAATATGTTTCTAAATGCTTTTCCCCCTATAGTGACTCACACCCTGGTGAATGGAGACATTTTTTCACAGAAGTGAATGGTGTTTTAATAAGATGAATGGTCTCTCGGTGATTGTTTGCATTGGGTCCGAGCCAAAAAAAATTGTGCATTTTCTTCTCTCCACCTGTTCAATCTATTGAAAGAAAATTCGCCTTTGAAAAGTCTTTCAATTGAAAGGCAATGAATTCCAGGTGAAGGCAGGCGGATTGGGCCAAGGGGTACAACACACACAAATCAAATTTGCATCGTTTTGCACCTGAATCTATATGTCTCCGGAGAGGGGCGGCATACAAATCCAATAAATAATAATAATAATAATAATAATGTCTCCCTGGCTGTCGAATCTTCCCTTTTGATCATCATTGGTAAGTTGGCAAATTTAAATCATGATGCCCTGTACTAGTTTCAAACACGGTTGTTAAGTGAGCGGTTAGAAGTCAAGGACTACTTATACCTGTGATGGCGAAACTATGTCACATGTGCCAGAGGTGGAACAAAGAACTGTTTGTGTGGGCACACATGCCATTGCTAGCTGCTCTTTTGGCTTCCGACGCTGGACTTCACCGGTGCCGGGACACCAGAATATGACCTGAAAACAGCCCTCAAAACAGCCAAAACCAGGGTATTTGGGGGGCATTTTTGGGGCCAAAACGGCCCTCAAAACAGCCCAAAAATGGCCTCAAAAGAGCCTAAAATAGGTTGAAAATGCCCCCAAAATAGGCATGTACATGCCAGCCAACTGGCCTTTGGGTTTCTGGTGTTCCGATGCACACAAATTCCAGTTTGGGCACTCAGTGTCAAAAAGGTTCGCCATCACTGACACACCCACGTCAAGTTTGGTTTATTACAAGCTAACCGACAAGACGTTCGACTACTGCAATACTCTCTACATGGGACTACCTTTGAAGAGTGTTCGGAAACTTCAAACCGTCCAAAATTGAGCCATGTGAGCGGTTATGGGCCTTCCAAGGCATGCCCATATTTCGTCATCACTCCGTGGATTACATTGGCTGCCGATCAGTTTCCAGACACAATTCAAAATGTTGGTTGTGACCTATAAAGTCCAACATGCCATAGGACCAGACTATCTCCGAGACCGCCTTCCGCCGCACGAATCCCAGCGACCGGTGAGGTCCCACAGAGTTGGTCTCCTTAGGGTCCCGTCGATCAAACAATGTCGGCTGGCGGGACTTAGGGGAAGAGCCTTTTCTGTGGGGGGCCCAGCCCTCTGGAATCAGCTCCCCCTGAAGATTCACACTGCCCCCACCCTCCTTGCCTTCCTAAAAACATATTACTATATGGATGTGAATGAATGTTTTTAAATTAGAAATATAAGAATTGTTTTTAGTATATTAATTGGACAAACTATTGTTATGTATTTGGGTATATGTTATGAGCCGTCAGAGTCCATGGAGAAGGGCGGTATACAAGTCCAATTAAATAAATAGATAAATAAATAAGAGAAGTAATTGCAAAACCATTCCTTTCTCAATCTGTATTCCTTGGTTTGTCCTCCCCTATGGGACGGATTCCCTTCGATGTACAAAAATCTGGCGACGAGCAACTTCGTAATTCGCTTCCAAATTAAATAAAAGAGAGAAGGCAGTTAACAGCTTCCTTGTTTTAAAATTCTTTTATTTATAAAAAGTACACTTCTTTCAATGGTCGAACCACTAGTCTTTTCTCTCTCTCTCTCTCTCTTTTTAAAATTTTTCATTTTGTACAAGTTAAAAGACGATGGAGCGAAATGCTGCTCCCCACGAAAATTCCCTCCGTTTCCCCCCGAAACAAAATGAAATGAACAAATGAACAAAAAAATAATTAAACAAAGGAAACAAAAAAAAAATCATGACAAAGGATGAGGAAAAAAATTAAAAATAAAACCGAGAATGAAAGCAAAGTTCAGTTTATTACACTATCTATAATATTTGTCTTCTCCACATATTTTTTTATATTTTTAATTTTTATTTTTACAAAAAAAAAATCACTTACAACACGGAAAACACATCCCTCCCAAACGGACATTTTTTTATTTCTCTTATGCCACAAGGTTGATTATAGCAGGAATGCGACGAATGAAGAACAAGGTTAAAATGATAGAGTTTTGGTTCTTAGCCTTGAAAGGCAGCTTGAAGACGCATCAGACTTAAATTCCAAGAATTCTCTAGCCGGCCTGGAGAATTCTGGGAGTTGGAGTCCACACATCTTCACGTTTACCCAGGCTGAGAAACAATGGTATACAGTATAGAGACTCATTTGAGTGAAGGCAAAATACATTGGAATGTAGAAAAGAAATCGAAATAACGATGCAGTTTATTTCTCCGCTGGCATTTATTGGTACTGCCTGAATATCTCATCGCAGACTCTGTGCTATGTACACATTTCCTTGCAAAAGAAGGTCATGCCGCTAGACCTCAATGTGCAACCGGGACCTCAGAATTTCCATTGCTAAGCAAGGCACTTGTTAAATCAGTCACTCCGATGGTCAAGTGACTAATATGGTCCTTAAGTGAATCTGTCTTCCCAACTTGCTTGTCAAGAGGGGTTTGTGTCACCCCCCCTGGACATTGCAACCACCATAAATATCAGTCAGATGCTACGACGGTTGTTAAGTGTGAAAAACAGTCCTAAGTTGCTTTTCAAAGTCTCGTCAGAACTTTGAATGGATTGCTGTTAAGCTGAGAGCTACCTGAAGGCTTTGCTTGGTTGCATTTTTGGTTCATCAATCCAACTTTTAATGGTGGGTTTCATTTTCTTCTAAAGGAGAATTCTAGCTAACCTCTCTCTCCCTTTTTTTGTAAATAAACTGCTAGAATAAAAAAAAGAAACAATTCTAAAAAAAAAAGAGGAAAGGCAATTGGTCTCATCATTAAATACAGTAACGGAAATGGGTAAAGTCCAGATATACATTTTCTTCCTCCAAACATCTGCCAGATGTGGTCTGGAAATACGGAGCTTGGGAACCATTGGGAAACCTCAGCAATGTTGGCTCCGGATTAAAATCCAGAAAGAAATAGGAGATTGCATTTTTAATCCATTCCAAGGTTGAGGTTGCATTGTCCACCTTGCTCAACGAGACCAGGATCTCTCCATGTGCAATAAATGGAGACTATCGATCTTTATTCCTTAAATAGAACCTCCATATCAAGATGTTGTATATCCTGGGACATGAATCCTCTCCCACTCAGGACAACCCAGAGGGAAGATGGTGGACTTCAGTGAACCAAAGTGTATTTTGGGGGCGTTGGAAGCATCGTGCAACGTCTGATAGGACTATGATAAAAAAAACCCTAGTGGGCATTTTCTTACATTTTTTCATGGAAAGAGTTTCATCTCTCTTACCAGCTACCGACCGAGAATGGTCTTAAAAAGAGCAAACATTTGGACATCAAATTGATGCACCAATTTACTCTCATCTCGTCGAATTTGGCAGCTGTTTTTCAAAGCATTTACCAGTGTCACCAATCTAAGAGTCTGGGTCACGTGCAAGGTTTCAGACTGAAATGAACGCGCATCCCTGGTCACTTTGATATCTAGAAATGTCTACCTGTAGGGTCCTCAGGACTAGATATGGCTCTCCAAGGAGAACAAGGAAGTCCAAGGTCAAGAAAACCTAAAAATTCAAAGCTCTGTAGGTATCTAAGATCAGGGGCCTCCAACCTTGGCAGTTTTAAAGCCTTGAGGACTTCAACTCCCAGAATTCCCTGGCTGGGGAATTTTGGGAGTTGAAGTCCTCCAGGTTTAAAAGTTGCCAAGGTTGGAGATCCCTGATCTAGAGAGACTGATTGGCAAGGACAGGGGTAGGCAAAGTTGGCTCTTCTATAACATGTGGACTTCAACTCCCAGAATTTCTGAGCTAGCATGATTGGCTCAGGAATTCTGGGAGTTGAAGCCCATAAGTCATAGAAGAGCCAACTTTGCCTACACTTGGGCAAGGGCATTTGAGTCATTTTGTTCACAGGAGGGGAAGGAAGCCCATCAGAACGAGGAGAATTCCTATTTATTCATTCATTCATCACATTTCTACCCTGACCCATCTCACCTAAGTTCCCCTTCCGAGAGGCGAAGGGATTCTTCTTGCTGATGGGAAAAAGAATTGACTGCTTGCTCAGAAGAACCCAAACCTACTTGTGGTGGCATCTCCAGCTAGACTAAGAAGAGGTTTTAAGAGGGGGCTGAGCTTGGAGTCTTAGCGGTGGGGAAACTGGTGTAGGACCAATCTCCCCCAGAATCCCTAAAGCCCTATCTGACCGTTCCTCCAAGGGGAATGTGGTCAACCTGGAGAAAATCAGTGTTCCAATATCTGAGGGGCTGACACAAAGAAGAGAATGTCAATCTATTTTCTGAAGGACCTCAAGGCAGGATAAGAAGCAATGGATGGAAATCAATTAAGGAGAGAAGTAACCTAGAACTAAGGAGAAAGTTCCTGACAGTGAGAACAATTGACCAGTGGAACATCTTGCCTCCAGAAGTTGTGGGTGCTCCATCAATGGAGATTTTAAAGAAGACATTGGTCAGGCATTTGTCTGAAATAGCATAGGGCCTCCTGCTTGGGCAATAGCATTTGGACTTATTACAGAATTAGCCTCTTGCCCCCAACAATCTGGGTCCTCATTTTACCCACCTCGGAAGGATGGAAGGCTGAGTCAACCTTGAGCCGGTGGTGAGATTCGATCTGACAAACTGCTGGCAGTTGGTGAGCAGCAGAAGTAGCCTGCAATACTGCACTCTCACCACTGCGCCAGAGCAGGGGGTTGAACTAGATTAGAAGACATCTAAAGACCCTTCCAGCTGTAGCAATCCTATATAATTCTATTCCCCCAAATACTTGAGGGCTGGACAAGAACCAACTGGTGGAAGTTCATTAAAAGAGAGAACCAACTTAGAACTAAAGAGAAATTTCCCGACAGTGAGAACAATTAATCTGTGGAACATCTTGCCTCTAGAAGTTGTGGGTGCTCCAACATTGAAGGGACTGGACAGTCATTTGTCTGAAATATTACAGCGTTTTTTTTTGCCTGGGCAGGACTTTGGACTAGAAGACCTCCAAGGTCCCTGCCAACTATGTTAATCCTGTAACATAAGGGACTAACAATAAAGCTACTGTTTGAGACTATTCATGGGTGTCTCTGGCTGCTTGATAGTTTTTTAGGGAGGAATAAGAAACACTGTAAATGCAGACTTACAGTTGAAAGAGAATTTCTACCTCAATGGGGCGACCTCAGAATCCATCCACCTTCGTTGTCTTCCAAAACCTTGGACTATAACTCTGGGGTGCCTACCTAAAGCTATATAGGAACTGTTAACTATCCACCTGAAGTTGGTTTTCCAATCAACTCATCCTTCAAGCTTTGAAAACACCGGTCCTTATCCCACCGATCAGAAATCCCCCCCCCCAAAATAGACCATAAATTCATTACCGTACCAAATCTTCAAGTTGACAAGATTAGGTGTGCTCAGGAGAAGCTAAATGAAATCTCTTCTCCAACGGAATCTGAGGAAATGAAGAGGACCAAATGCTGGCAACATGTGGAGATTTGAGAAGTCCAGGTATGAAGGCAGGAATTCTACCCGAGTAAGTAGTAATTTTGTGGGGGGTTTTACTCAATGAGTAGAAGCTTCACTTGCGGTTTTGTACACCAAAATAGAAGTCTCAGATTTGCAGACTGAACCTAGAGACGTGTGTTTTGACCACATCGAATCCTGAGCAGATCAAAACTTGGATCCCCGATTCCTCCGTTGTTATTATTTCTAAATTACAGGCATTTTTTTATTTCATGCTATAGATTGATAAGCGACTCAAGGCAGCCCTTGCCTAAGGAACCGGTCATGTCCCTGTGTTTAAGATTTCAGAATGGATGATTGACAGGGGACAACTACCGAAGGGTGGAAAAGGAAGAAGGGATTAAACAGAGGAGGAGCTTGCTTGGGCTGCAGGAATGCCAACCCACCTAACTTAAGGTCATCATGCATTTTGTTTTAAGTTATGTTGGCATCATTCAGATGGAATAATTTTTTTGTTGGGGGCCGCTTCTATGAAGACCGTGCTGTGCTTTAATTTTGCAGGCAGGCAATGCAATTCTCCGTGTGCAGGTACACTGGCTCGATTGACACCAAGGGATGCTAATGTTGCCGAGTTTACAAATTTAAAAACTAGCATAAAAAGACGACATTTGTAGCTCGGGCTTGAACTGTGTGGCCTTTGATGCTCTCTCAGCTCGGCTGTTTTCTTGCAGAAGTTTCATGAGCCAACTACATAACATCATCAGTGCTAGAAGGGGGAGTGGGTGTTGCTCTCCCCACTCCTTTCTAGCATTGATGATGATACTTAGTTGGGTAATGAAACGTCTGCAAGGAAACAGCATTCAAGGACCCCACAAACGCGACTGTACCAGTGTTTAATGTTGGCTTGGTGGAACTTCTGGGATTTTGGCGCATCGGTGCGCTCCGTCATGCTTTCTTGCGCTATTCATGCAACGGCGAAGCACTACAGGTCCCCCTGCTCTCGTCTTTTACAACAGCAGCTACGCCTACATGCGCAAAGCAGGAGCATCAGGACAGATGATGTTTTGTTAAGAGTTGCACATGGCTGGCAGTTTGAAGGAAACCAAAACAAAACAGTGCCAACACAAAATTAGACACCGTAATTATTTCTTCTTTGTAAAAAGGAAAAAAGGAAAGGAAAAAAACCCCCACTCCATCAGCATTAAATGTTTTAACATTTCAAAACATTAAGAAAGCCTTGCGCTAATTGAAAGGGATTTTAAGGAACTGTTTCTCTTGTAATCTGTTGGCTGAGCAACTCAAATTTTTTACTTGAAGGAAGTGAAGGCAGCCTATGTATTATTTCTCTCTCTCTCTCTCTCTCCCTCCACCCAACCACCCCACAAAAAAAAATTGGGGAAGGGAGGTCCACTTTGATAACAGATGCTAATCCCAACAGTTGTTTCGTTTGTTAAAAGTAAAGCTGCGTTTCCATTTATTTCCCCTTATAGGATTTATCGGAATACAGTGGTACCTCTACTTAAGAACTTAATTCGTTCCGTGACCAGGTTCTTAAGTAGAAAAGTTTGTAAGTAGAAGCAATTTTTCCCATAAAAGCAAATAATGGGTGCAAACCCATTAAGAAAAAATAAAAGCTCGGAATTTGGGTGGGAGGAGGAGGAGGAAGAAGAGGAGGAGGACAGTCGCTGCCCAGAGCGAAGGGAGCATTTCTTCTCTCTGGGCTCTGGCAGAGGTTTATTCCCTCTCCAAGCGCCCAGAGAAAGGAAAATGCTTCGTTCGCTCTGGTTGCCAAAGCCTCCTTAAGCGCCCCCAAAAGGCTCCTCTGGCAGCCCAGAAAAGCCCGAGATGGCCAGGATTAAAGGGGGAATGGCAGGAAACTGGCTGGACCTTCGTGATGCTTTCAAATTTCCTGGGAATTTTTTCTGGGCTCGGGTTCTTAAGTAGAAAATGGTTCTTAAGAAGAGGCAAAAAAATCTTGAACACCTGGTTCTTATCCAGAAAAGTTCTTAAGTAGAGGCGTTCTTAGGTAGCGGTACCACTGTACTTTCAAAGAATTTTTTAAAAAATCATGCCCCTAGCCATTTTTTTCTACAGCCGGGGTAGCAGATAGCAGATTCTGCGCTGGGCCTCTTGTCCACACTTTTTTTGTGATCTTGGAATCAAAACCAACGGAGGAGCAGCGGTGGCTATTTCTAATGGTCAGCCACATGAAAAATAGCTCGCGTTTGGCTGCTCCGCCAAGTTCAGTTGTGATGGAGCCTTCAAACCATTTCAAGTTTGGTTCTCAAAAACAGCCGCCACCATACAGGCCAACTCAAAAGTGATCCAAAAATCAGAGTTAGGATTTCAGCCCCCAACCCCATTTTTTTTTCTACCTTCACACATTTCTCTCTTCGCTTGGCACTTGAAGCTATTTAATTAGAAGAGCCAGTGACTGGATTGGGAGCCCTTGGTACTCACTCAAAGCTGGTGTTCACCAATATCAAACACCGAGACTTGTTGAAGGAGAACAAGCAGCTTTAAGAGCCGTGGTGGTGGTGCAGTAGTTAGAGTGCAGCACTGCAGGCTACTTCAGCTAACTGCTAGCTGTAGTTCGGCAGTTCAAATCTGACCACCGGCTCAAGGTTGACTCAGCCTTCCGTCCTTCTGAGGTGGGTCAAATGAGAACCCAGATTGTTGGAGGCAAGAGGCTGACTCTATAAACCACTTACAGAGGGCTGTAAAAGCACTATGAAACAGTATATGTCTAAATGCTTCCTTCCTTCCTTCCTTCCTTCCTTCCCTCCCTCCTGAAGAGCCAGGGTGGTGCAGTGGTTAGAGTGCAGCAGTGCAGGCTCCTTCACCTAACCACTAGCTGCAGTTTAGCAGTTCAAATCTCACCACCAGCTCAAGTTTGACTCAGCCTTCCGTCCTTCCGAGGTGGGTCAAACGAGGACCCAAATTGTTGGGGGGCAAGAGGCTGATTCTGTAAACCGCTTAGAGTGGGCTGTCAAAGCACCGTGAAGTGGTATATAAGTCTAAATGCTATGCTATTGCTAACTTCTTGCTAGTCTGTTCACTTGCGGAATGAGGAACTGGTAGGAATGGACTTGGGCCAAATGGATAGAAGAAGATCCTCATCAACAAGGGTGTTGGGTCCAGGAGCAAAGAAGGGCAGGTAAAAGCAAACAAGGGGTGGGGTGGGGTGTAAAAATAATAATAATGTGGCATGCAAATCTTGGACAGACCCTGAACCTCGTCTCTTAAAAATCATATTTAAGAACAAAACAGCACCAACAACGACAACGCAAAAGAGACCCACACTTATTACACGTCTTCTCCCCTGGATATCATGCACTCTTTTGTTCTGGTTCCCCCAATGGTTCTTCGGAAGGTGACGTTTGAGCCTGGTTTGTGTTAGGTCTTTGCGGCCCCACGGATAAAGGCAGGGGACCGTTCTCTTCCCGCCACAGGTGCATTGTGGGAAATGGCGAAAGCGAAGATGCTGGAAGGAAGATACAGGCCCCCAGAGGATCCAGGAGGGGGTCGGAAAAGAGCAAAGCTCTCGGCCCCGATTCTTTTGTGCTTTCGGTGTCTGCAGCCTCAGCCCAAGCCCCACACCGCCTTCTTGCAAAGTCCACGGAGTGGGGTGTGTGTGTAAGCCCTTGGCCCCCTCCCCGAAGTTAAGACAACAAACAAAATTCCAGTGTTTTTGAAGGGGAGGTGGGAGGGCGAGAGGAGCCCACCGGCCGACCAAGACACCCTTTTTAAGATGCAACCCGGTGGGGCGGAGGTGGGCTGGGTTCAGTATACTATACAAAGACAGGCAATAATAATAATTAAAAGTATTAACATCAAAGCCACCACGGATCGGTACGAAGGACACTGTAAGGGACCAATCCCTGTCGGAGAAAATGAAGCAGGGGGGGAAAAGAAATTTTGCTCTCCCCAAGGAAAAAAATAAAAATTCATTAAACCAAGCAACATCCCACCCGCCCGTCAACTCCCCTGCGTTGCCTCCTCCGGGCTGCCCGCCAAAGTAGTGGAAGTTCTCGTCGGCTTCCCAAATGTCCCTGTGTTGCGTTCCGCTCCCCAGCTGGTGGAGGTTTCTGGGTGTGCGTGTCTTAGGTGGGCAGGGGGCTCTGGGCGAAGACGAGGCACATGGGCTCTGCGGAGCAGCCACCAGCGCCGGGGCACGGAGGCAGGGCATGGCCGGTGATAAAGAAAAGGGCAAGAGAGGGGAGGAGGTGTGGACCAAGCTAGACATACCACTCTTTTTTGGAAATAAAAGACCCGTCATTCTGAGAGACCATGTTATCGGCTATGTCCAGTTGCTCAGGGTCGTACTGGAATCCGAGTGTCCGTTCGTTGTAGGCTTCGGAGCGGGCTTCTCCCTCGTCCACTGTGAAGTAAGGCCGCTTGGAGTCCTCCTCGTACTTGTTGGGGCAGGACCGGTGTTTGCGTTCGGTCCCAGCGCCGCCTTCGTCATCCTCGTCTTCGTAGCTGTGTCCGCCCAGCGGGCCGGGTTTCTTCTCGTCGTCCGAATCGTCGGGATACTGCAGGTTCTGGGCCATGGGCGGGTGATGCTGGGGGATTCCCGCCTTGCTGTACCCGTTGCCATAGACGTGCTTCTTGGTGCTGTAGTCGCCCTTGAAAGTGTGGCGGCGGTGACGGAGCACCATAAGGACGACCACGGCCACCACTACGACCAAGGAGGCTCCGCCCACCACGCCCCCAATCACGGCGGTGGGGATGGTCGGATGTGCCACGGATGTGCCCGGTGGAGACGGGGTGTAGGGGAATTCTGGGTAGGAAAAGACAGATGGAAGGGGGAACAAGCATCAGTCTGTGAGGAATGGCAAAAACACATGCTTTCAAGACTTCGAAATAATAATAATAATTTCAAAAAATCGGGGGGTGGGTGGGTGGGGGAGATGAGGAGAAGGAAAAGGGGAGGGAAAGTCGGGGAAGGGGGGCAGGAAGTGCCCACTTACGGAAGCCCCGATCGGGCTCTTCGTACTTAGCTTTTGGGGCCAGAACAACCTTGGTTTCTCACATGGCCTTTTGTGGATGTGCAGATAACTCTCAACCAAAGCACTAAACATAAGAAGAGTCCTGCGGAATCGGGCCAAAGCCCATCGAGTCCAGCATTCTGTGTCACACAGTGGCCCAACAATTGTCCATGGGGATCTTGAGCAGAAGGAGAAGGCAGAACCCTCCCTTTCCCTTGACTCCCATGAAATGAGACCCGAGGGAACCCTGCCTGCCTCAACCCACATAGAGGCAGCACATGGACATCCGTTTCAGTAACCACTGATACCCTTGGCATCCATGAATCAGTCTAATCCTGCCTTGAAGCTCTCCAGGCTGACAGCTGTCACGACCTCTTCTGGAAGTGAATTCCATCAACCAAGGACCCTCTGGGTGAAGAAATATTTCCCTTGATTTGTCCTCGCTTTCTTACCTATGAGCTTTAGGGAGGGCCCCCTCGTCCTAGTATTGTGGGATAGAGAAAAGGATTTTTCTCTATCCACCTTTTCTATACCCTGCATGATTTTATACACTTCGATCAAGTCACCCCTTCAACGCCGTCTTTCAAGACTGAAGAGACCAAGGCGTTGAAGGTCTCCACCAGCGTTGCATGCAGGCAAGGGCTCCGTGTCACCAGCGGTACCGGAATGCTCCCGGTGACCGGCATGGCCAGGCATGCATTGACACAAAATTCAGCTTCTGCACATGCGCCAAAAGCCAAATCTCGTGTGAGGACATGCGACCAACAAGATTTTGCCGATTTTCACTGATATTGCGCAGAAGCAAAAACATCGATGAAAATTGGCCAAATCTCGCTCGCTCACATGTCCTCATGTGAGATTTTGCTCCTGGCACATGTGCAAAAGCTGGATCTTGCGCTGACGTGCACGCCCCTCCTCTGGTCAGCTGGAGCTTTGTGCGCAGCTCCATTTTTGCTACCAGAATGCCCCCCCCCCAATTCTGGGTGCAACCCATTACTGGTTGCATATTAATGTTTATATCAAATCATATTTCTTCCCCATTTCAGCCCACATTTGTGCATTCCTTTGAGAGACCTTCAGAAACTCATGATGTCTGTCAGGTTTAAACTACTCATCCACACATGCGGTAAGTAGGTAGTAGTCAGCGTAACTACTTTGTTATGTTCTGCCTCTAATTCAGGAATCTTCCCAGTCTGGCTGTCTACTCTTAGGAGCAAATAGATAAGGCTCTAAGGAACTTACTAGATTTTTCTCATCATTCCCATCACCCATCTCCTTCCACTTAGGACTGTATGTCTGTAACTTGTTGCTTGTATCCTTAAGATTTTTATCAATATTGATTGTTTCCTCATTGCTTATTTTACTCCTATGACAATCGTTAAGTGTTGCACCCCATGAGTCTTGACAAATGTCTCTTCTTTTATGTACACTGAGAGCATCTGCACCAATGACAAATTCCTTGTGTGTCCAATCACACTTGGACAATAAAGAATCATATTGTATTGTATTGCATTGCATTCTATTGTATTGTATTCTGTTCTCTTCTATTCTATTAAGGGGGGGATGTTGACCCTTGTTGTGATTGTGCATGATTCCAGGCTAGCTCTACACTTGATCCCTCTTCTCTTCAGGGACGGTGCTTTCCAACAGTGTCCAACCCTTGAAATGAATTCCCTCTCTGTGTCCCCTTGCAAATACCAACCTAAGACTCGACTTGGATCATCTACTTGCCAAATATTTAGTCAGTCCCCGAGATGCTTTCCTATTCGTAAGCGTTAATTCCTCACGAGGAATTAGATCTCCTGGGGTTCGTTTGTTTCGCAGGAGGGGTATGAAGAGATGACAGGCACCCAGATCAAGGGAGTCCTAAGCCTTTTCCAGTTTGCAGACCCCTGGCCTTTCTTTTTCCCATCCCAGAGTGTCAGATTGACATAATGACACCGCCTAGCTGGTGAACTGTGTGTTCTTGCTTGTCTACTGGAACTTCCCCACCACATGAGGTGGTTAGAAGGAGGCGACTTTGTGGAGGAGCTTAAAGACATGGACAGGAAACCCCAAAGGCTTGGCTTACTTATCTCTCTACCTTTGGCCTAAGTCCATGTTATTAAAAATGGGGCTTGAGTTTCTGGGAAGCCAAGATCGATCACCGTGTCTGATGTGACTTCTCTCAAAACAACTAAATCTGCTCCACTTTTATCACATAAATTGCACGCAGAGAAAACACTCCCCACCACAAGAAAAGTGAGCTACTTCGTGCAAAGGGAACCGGGCACATTGAGTGCTGCCACAAAGTGTTAACCCCCTCTGTGAGAATTATTCCAGGCAAAATATAGAAGTGAGAAAAGATGGCATAGAAGGCATGCGTGCAAAAACACACCAGCTCTGTCCCGACTCCCATGCATTAAATAAAACATGCGCACAAGAAAATTACAGCCGCTGTGTTAAGAGAAGGGTGCAGCCAATGCATCAGAGTCAAACACAACTAAGTTGGATCCCACTGGATGTACGATTACAAAATCAAACATAAACAGTACTAAACACGCTCCGTTTACACAGGCGCTGATTTAGCAGACTTCGGATTTAGTGGACTTTTTTTTTTGCTTCTGATTCTGTACATTACATTATGGACTTGTCCTTTAAGTCAAGGTTTTCTTATGGATTTAACAGACACTATTTTCCTGTAAAGGTTTATTATACGAAGGTTTTACTGTACAGACAATAGAATTACCCTCTAGTTCTACATCGGATGATTTCCTCCTGCTATCTATCTATCTATCTATCTATCTATCTATCTATCTATCTATCTATCTATCTATCTATCTATCAAGCTATCTATCTATCTATCTATCTATCTATCTATCTATCTATCTATCTATCAAGCTATCTATCTATCTATCTATCTATCTATCTATCTATCTATCTATCTATCTATCTATCTATCTATCTATCTATCTATCTATCTATCAATCAAGCTATCTATCAAGCTATCTATCTATCTATCTATCTATCTATCTATCTATCTATCTATCTATCTATCTATCTATCCATCCATCCATCCATCCATCCATCCATCCATCCATCCATCCATCCATCCATCTATTTATTGGATTTGTATGCCGCCCCTCTCCGTAGACTCGGGGTGGCTAACAACAGTAATAAAAAACATCATATACATCCAATACTAAAACAACTAAAAAACCCTTATTGTAAAACCAAACATCCCTACAAACAAACATAACATGCATGAATTGTAAAGGCCTAGGGGGAAAGAATATCTCATGCTATGAGCCGCCCCGAGTCCGTGGAGAGGGGTGGCATACAAATGTAAATAATAAATAAATAAAATAAATAAATGATCTTAGGCCTGCAATTACTTGCCCTTTTTGACAAATTTTGGTACCACCAAATATTGACCAAAGATGCTGCTAATTATTTCTGTGTGATACACCACAGTAATGGGCTGGAACGCAGTGGCGATAGTAGGTTTATGCGCTATTTATCGAATACTTAATAGTTTTATTGTCCTTCTTCTTTAGTACCTTAGTATAGTCCTTAATTATTATTATTTAAATAGGAAATAAGTAGTATGTTTTTACCCATAAAGGCTTGAATCATTTTAATCATTATCTAGAACTGATCTTTTATAGCAATTCAAGAAAATCGAGCTACTTGCCTAACCTGTTCTCCTACTGAACCGTGTGGCGTGTCCAGCGCATGACGCAACCGACCCATGGGCTGGGAGCTTAAGACCCCAGTTCTAGGCCAAAGGCCCTCTTCCCTCCCACCCTTTGAGGTTTCACTCTGACCAGTAAGAACACTGGTCTCACTGGTCAGAGTGGCGACAATGGGGGTCTGCGCAAAAAAGGGAGGGGTTTTCCCCATAAGGAAGGTGCTACATGAAGAGGGAACATGATTTCCCCCTGCTAAACCCTCCCCACCACCAACTGCTTCCATTCTCAGTTAAGGGCGAAGCGTAGGAGGCGACACCTTGGCAAGACAAGCACATTTCAGGCCAAGGTGAGCAAAGGCATGTGTGAAATGTGCTAGACTCGGGGGTTTTCTAGGTCAGAACGTCCTGGGGAAGGCGGAAATTCCTCGGTCCCAATTCCCTTCCTCTTTCGCCCTCCCCCTTATCCTCAATTCAGTAGCAAAACTGATATCAAGCCGGTACAGAGGTTGGGGATAAATTAACAGCTGGCCACCCTACCTACAGAAGAAGGTCAGATGTTTATGGGAACTTGGGAGAGGGGATTTTTTTCAGGAGGGAACCGATGCAACCACAAAGCCTTCTGTCCTGAGTAGTTCAAGGCCATCCAATGCCCACCCACCGGGGCGGAAGCGGAGGGAGGACCGGCCACGCTGGCACAATCTGAGTGGGCAACGTGATGAATTTGTGGGTCTGGGACATGGGATGTGAACTTTCAAATGAGTGGGAAACTCAAGATTCAGGCTTCCCAGTGTAGGTGCCAGGATGGCTCCGGCAATAAATTGGAGTTTTGCAGAGTATTTTGACTCTTTGACATCTATGGAACTCTTGAGAGTTGAATCCACTAATCTTAAAGTTATGTTCCTGCAACCGTTCTTCTCCAGAACTTTGATCATCTTAGACAGATTCAGATTAACTGAGTTGGAAGGGATCTTGTAGGTCATCTAGTCCAACCCCCTGCTCAAGCAGGAGACCCTACACTACTTTGGACAAATGACAATCCAATCTCAAGTGTTAGAGCGCTCACAACCTCCGTAGGCAAAGCTGTTCTGCTGATTGACGTTCCTCCTTATTTCCAGTTTGAATCTCTCCTTGGTCAGTCTCCATCCATTATTCCTTGTCTGGCCTTCTGTTGCTTTGGAGAACAGCCTGACACCCTTCCTCTCTGTAGCAGCCCCTCAAGTATTGGAAGGCTGCTATCATGTCTCCCCTGGTCTTTTCTCTTCATCAGACTACCCATGCCCAGTTCCTGCAACCATTCTTCGTATCCTTTAGCCTCCAGTCCCCTAATCATCTTTGTTGCTCTTCTCTGCACTTTCTCTAGAGTTTCCATGTCTTTTTTGTAGTGGGGTGACCAAAACTGAATGGAGTACTCTAGGTGTGGTCTGACCAAGGCGTTACCGAGTGGTGTTAGTAGTTGCCAAGGTGGGAGACCCCTGATTTTTAAAAAAAGGTGAAAAATAAAGAGAGGGCTTTTCCAGGGAAAGAAATCCAGGAGAAAAGCAGATGATGGGTGAGGAGCATCAAAGAAGAAGGAGTCAACCTATTCTCCAAAGCACCTGAGGGTAGAACAAGAAGCAATGGGTGGAAACTAAACAAGGAGAGAAGCAACTTAGAACCAAGGAGACATTTCCTGACAGTGAGAACAGTTGATCAGTGGAAGAGAGGTTGCCTCCAGAAGTTGTGATTGCTCCAACACTGGAAGTTTTTAAGCAGATGTTGGATAACCATTTGTATGAAGTCTTGTAGGGTTTCCTGCCTAAGCAGGGGGTTGGACTAGAAGACCTCCAAGGTCCCTTCCAACTCTGTTGTTGTTGTTGTTGTTGTTGTTGTTGTTGTTGTTGTTGTTATTATTATTATTATTATTATTATTATTATTATTAAAGGGACCTGCTCAACACAGCCACTTGGTGGTGGTAGAGACCAAGGATTGCAGTTGTGTGGTTACCCTTCACAACGCAATGGAAGTGTGAGATCCTTGGTGCTCTCTCAACTTGGTGGCTTTCTTGTTACCCAACTAGGTAACATCATTAGTGCTAGAAGAAGTCTGAATGAGATGAATCCCACTGCCTTCTTCTCCTGACAACGTTGCCTAGTTGGGTCATGAGACATCTGCAAGAAAACAACCAAGCTCAGAGAGTTGCCAAGTTTGGGAACCACTGTGCTGGGAGAACCAGTGGGGTGATGCGGGAGATCCTACCATCCAAACGTGCCCTGAAATGCTACAGTTCCTGGCGCCTGGACAGGGAAAGGAGACTGAACGGCAGCAGAGCAGAGGGAAGGAGGAAGGTGAGGTGGTTTTAAAGAGCACACTATGGTCCTTTTTCCCATTTAGAAAGCTCTCCAACCCTACTGCCATTTAAAAAACAAAACACTATTATGGGTCTTTCCTTCTCTTCTTCTTTGCCCCAACAGCTGTTGCATTCAAGTCAATTCCCTGTGCCAACAGCTCGGTCTCCTGGGGCAGCAGCTGGACCAGAAGAAAATTGAAGGATGGTTCTGGGTTTTTGTCTGGTGAAGAGCCAAGCTTGAAAGCATTCCTTTTTTTTTATCCCAGCAGAGAAGGACAATGGGAGATTGATTTAATAAGGAGCCCATTTGCTTTGGGGTCTGCAGGAGAGCCAAAAGTCTCCTCTCCTAGACGAGGAAGCCTTCTGAGATCCACTCGGAGTTGAATTCAATAGGTTCCATCTGTTGTCGGTGGACGACTTCAAAAGTCCACCGGTCAAGGCTCTCCTTGTGCAGCTGGACACAAAAAAAGCCATCTTCAATTCTCGGCTGACTCCAGAGGCTCCGACTTACACCACTCGAGGAAAGGTTCCATCAAGTTTCTAGATCTCAGGGAAGCCAAATCCCTCTCTGCAATCTAGCACCGCTTCCCACATGAAGTCCTACGTTGGCGGAAATGCTTCCATGGGTTTTTCTTAAGCTTGGCAACCCGAAGACGTGTGTACTTCCAACTTCCAGAATTTCCACATCCAGCTTTGCAAACCAAGAAACAAACTCTTGTGTTTTGTAAGCTGCCAAGTCTAAACATCACCAAGACGCTTTGCACATGGTCCGGCAAACTCATGAATAACATCCTAAGGCTACCGCTTAAGTGTTTTGAAATAGATTCCCCGGTTTGCCTACAAGAGAAAGATGATGCTGTAGAACTTATGGGGAGCCTCCAGCCCTCCGAGGACATTTTTAATTTCCTCTGGCTTAAAAAACTGACTTTGAATCTTAGTTTCTGCAGTAAATGATCCTCAGCGAATTGAGAAACGTCTTCCAAAAAACCCCAGACCTGGATTTGGGTTTAGTCAGGCTGCAGAGTGGACCCCTTGAAAGACTATCCAGCAGTTTTGCAGCTGCTGCTGCGGTTTCAAAGCTTGACAATTTCGGAGACTGGAACCAGCTGGCTCTTAATCTCACCTCCTTGCCTGTCAATCAAGAGCTTTCTGGCAGGGTCGAGGGCCCCCATCTCCAACTGGGGAGATTGGTCGGCGAGGCTTCCAGAGGTTGGTTTTCCTCCAAACCAACATCTATTCTGGTCGCTGAGCTTTGCTCTTAAACAACATCTGCATGAGTGCATAAGACCTAGATGAAGGTCGGTACATCACCCTTCATCTATTAACAGCAGTAATAATATTGTTAGCACAACATTGGAAAGAGGGTGATGTGCCAGATGACAAGGTCGTTTTAGAATGTGCAGAGTTAGATAAACTAACAACTGAGTTAAATCAAAAAGAAGATTCGGAGTACTTAGAGGTTTGGAATATGTTCTACAAATGGATGGAAAGAAAGAAAACAGATAGAAAAGAAGAGGTAGAAGTGTGTGTGGATATACAATGCTCAAAATAAATAAATAAATAAAGGGAACACTTAAACAACACAATAGAACTCCAAGTAAATCAAACTTCTGTGAAATCAAACTGTCCACTTAGGAAGCAACACTGATTGACAATCAATTTCATCTGCTGTTTTGCCCATCCAACTTTGTACAGAACAAAGGATTCAATGAGAATATTTCATTTATTCAGATCTAGGATGTGTTCTTGGAGTGTTCCTTTTATTTTTTTGAGCAGTATATATATATATATATGTCTCTCTCTGTGTGTGTATTAATTTTCAAATTCAACAAAAACATGTGACATATAATAATAATAATAATAATAATAATAATAATTTATTAGATTTGCATGCTGCCCCTCTCCGAAGACCCAAAGATATATATACTGTATATATATATATACAGTATATATCAAAAATATATGTATGTATGTATGTATGTATGTATGTATGTATGTATGTATGTATGTATTTATGTATGTATGTGTATACTGTACTGTATAACATTTTTTTTGCTGAATTTGAAAATGAAGAGAGAAGTATAGAAAAAACATATATATATATAATCTATAAAATCTACAAAAACAGTATGTATGTACATAAATATATAACTATAAGTGTAAAGAAAAATAAATTTCTCAATTGAAGAATGAATATATAAGTAAGGATATATAATGAATAGAAATAATTTATATGAAAATAATACTTTCAAAATATGAAAATAGATTGACAGATAAAAAAACTGTAATTGAAATACAGTTTAACATGCTTGTACATAAATGTTAGTGTAACATCATTGCAATTTACCGTAAAAATGTTACAAATGTTGTTATGTGTATTTGTGTGTGCCAATGTCCTGCTTGTATTGTTTTGTCCAATGTTTGTATTTTAATGTTTTAAATGTTTTTTAAAAAATATTTATACTCAATAATATTTTTTTTAAAAGCCCAAGGTCTTAAATTTCCTGCTTTCCTTTCCTTCCTTCCCCCCTCCAATAAATACAGGCAAAGAGCATCTCTTGTAGGGTTTTCTAGCCCTCCTCTTTCCCTCCTTCTATTCCCAGCTGTTGCTGCTGGATCAAGGTACTGACAGCACTGGGACGAAAAGAATTTTGCTTTTTTCCCCCTGGTTCAATTAGTCACTGAGACATTTGCCTCTTGCTGGAGACTGCCAAGTGATGGAAGACACCTTGGCTTGCTTATTTGATCCCAGAATCCGCACCATTCAATCTCTTGAAGACGGAGAGGCGGCGGGTGGAGTGAGTGGGTGCGGAAGGAGATTACCCCTAAAATCCCAGACTGAGAGACGATGAAGAAAAGGCATGAGTTAATTTGGCCAAATCTGGTGGAGGTCTTAAGGATATCTGTTATTGTCCGATTTTGCTTCTTTCTCTGGATCTCCATCGTTGGAGTGTCTCTATTCAAGATTAAGTGGTCAAGGCGAGGCTGGGAGTGTCGTTTGACACGGTTTAAAAATTGGCCTTCCTTTGTTGGGAAAACGAACACGGTTCTGTACAGGTTAGGATTGGGATAGGTTATAATAATAATAATAACAGAGTTGGAAGGGACCTTGGAGGTCTTCTAGCCCAACCCCCTGCTTAGGCAGGAAACCCTGCACCACTTCAGACAGATGGTTATCCAACAGTCAGCACAGCTAACAAATGTTCAGCGCACTCCCAGCTATTCCGCGAACGGACTGCAAGAATAAAACATTACATTTCCACCGATCCCACGCTTCCAACTTGGTTGGTTTGGCATCAAGAGGATGGGAATTTTAACAACAGCAATAGCACTTAAGACATATATACCGCTTCCCAACCCTCTCTAAGCAGTTTACAGAGCCGGCCTCTTGCCCCCAACAATCTGGGTCCTCATTTTACCCTCTTCAGGAGGATGGAAGGCTGAGTCAAATCTTGAGCCAGGTGCGATTTGAACTGCCAAATTACAGGCAGCAGAAGTAGCCTGCAGTACCACACTTTAACCACGATGCCACTGTAGTTCATTCGCACCAGAATACCTCCGGGACCGCCTTCTGCCGCACGAATCCCAGCGACCGATTAGGTCAAACAGAGTTGGCCTTCTCTGGGTCCCGTCGACAAAACAATGTCGTCTGGCGGGGCGCAGGGGAAGAGCCTTCTCTGTGGCGGCCCCAGCCCTCTGGAATCAACTCCCCCCGGAGATCAGGACTGCCCCCACTCTCCTTGCCTTTCGCAAACTCCTGAAAACACATCTATGTCGCCAGGCATGGGGAAACTGACATACCCCTATCCGTGATGATTTATGAATGGTTTGTCTGGATTGTATGGTCGTTTTATATGGGGTTTTTAAAGTTGTTTTTCAAAATTGGATTTGTAGATGTATTGTTTGTTGTGAGCTGCTCTGAGTCCTCGGAGAGGGACAGCATACAAATATAATGAATTATTCTTATTCTTATTATTCTTATTATTCTTATTATTATTAATGGGAGTTACACCTGGAAGAATCCCAGATGAAGGACTCTAACTGGTATTCATTGCATCTATTTTTGCCCTTGTGAGCGAGAAGAAGGGCAGCCTAGAAAGCTAATAAAATAAAATAAATCTAATTAAATAAATGTCCATCTGTCTTCTCTTGCTACCTTATGACTATAGGACTGTCCTTCTTTCTTCTGATTCCTGCCCACCAAAATTCTGCTATCTCGTCACGTCTCATCTCTTAGTCAATCCTTCCTTCTGTAGCTTAGCCTGCCCATTAGCCTTCAACAACCCTGGAGGGTTGTATGTACACACATACATACACACACTATCTCTACATGCTACATGGAATTAAGAGTGGCATCTGAAAAATCAACAGGAACTCAGCTACACCATTTCTGACCGGTGATTTTAATCCTAAAGCTTTTGGAAAACAAACAAAACTCCAGCCCCTCTTTCATCCTCTTTTGGACATAATCCCATAGCATGTCTTTTGACATCTCATTCTATTATTATTATTATCAATAATACAACACAGAAAACAAGATCACCATGCTGGATTTTGTATTTCATCACCAGTCGGGCGCTTCCCAAGCACCTAGGACTGCGTGATGTAGCGGCAAATTATGTTTGCCCATCCCAGTAAAGCAGCCTTTTGCAATTGACAGATGGAGATTGTGTCAATTACAATGGTTTTCAAATGTCCGCTGAGATCCTTTGGCCCTGCGCCCAGCGTGCCAAGTACCACTGGGACCACTTTCACGGGCTTATGCCAGAGTCGTTGCAGCTCGATTTTCAGATCTTCACATTTCGCAAATTTCTCTAGCTGCTTCTCCTCAATTCTGCTGTCTCCTGGGATTGTGATGTCGATGATCCATACTTTCTTTTTCTCCACAATAAGGATGTCTGGTGTGTTATGTTTCAAAATACATCATGATTGTGGAGAAAAAGAAAGTATGGATCATCGACATCGCAATCCCAGGAGGCAGCAGAATTGAGAATTTATTATATTTATTATTGTCAGTACAACACAGCAAGTGAGATCACCATGCTGGATTTTGTATTTCATCATCACTAGCTCCTAGGACTGCGTTATTCAGCGGCGAATTATATGTGCCGATCCCAGTAAAGCGGCTTTTTGCAATTGACAGATGGAGATTTTGTCAATTCCGACAAAACCATCTGACTTTTATATTATTATTTTTATTATTTTTATTATTTTTATTATTGTTGTTGTTGTTGTATTATTATTATTATTATTATTATTATTATTATTATTATTATTATTATTATTATTATTACAGTGCTCCCTCACTTTTCGCGGGGGATGTGTTCCAAGACCGCCCGCGAAAGTCGAATTTCCGCGAAGTAGAGATGCGGAAGTAAATACACTATTTTTGGCTATGAACAGTATCCCAAGCCATCCCTTAACACTTTAAACCCCTAAATTGCAATTTTTCATTCCCTTAGCAACCATTCAGATTATTACTCACCATGTTTATTTATTAAAGTTTATTTAAAAAAATATTTATTAAAGGCAGACAAAAGTTTGGCGATGACATATGACGTCATCGGGTGGGAAAAACCGTGGTATAGGGAAAAAACCCACGAAGTATTTTTTAATTAATATTTTTGAAAAACCATGGTATAGACTTTTTGCGAAGTTCGAATCCGCGAAAATCGAGGGAACAGTGTATTATATATTTTTTCGCCCTTCCTTCTTGATTTTCACCGCGTTTCATCCGCCTGGGTTGAACCAGATGTGGAAAGGGCACCAAAAGGAAAAGCAAGAGAAATGCTATAGATATTGCCAACCAAAGGAGAAAAAACAGGAGGAGCAACAGGAATTCCAGAAAACCCCCGCAATCCTCATATGAAAAAACCCGGCGTTCTTTTAAAGGAATGGAAAGGCCAGAAAACCCCACAGGAGCAGAGAAGTCAAAGCAAGCTTATAAAAACCCACAGAGATGGCTTAAACTAGGTTTTAAACAACCTGCACCCTTCCAATTCCAGGTAGAGGCCACTTGGGTTTTCGATGCCTACCTGTTACATTCACTTCCACCTGCCCAGATCGGGTGCCGATGGAGTTGGTGGCTTCACAGATATACGTCGCTGATAGGCTGTAGGTGACCGGTCCTTTGAAGAAGAGAGTACTGTTTTGTATTTCGGCGCTGTCGGGCAACGAGCCATTCAGCCTGTGGAACAGAAGAAGACAAGACCCTTGGGCCATTAGTGGAAAGCTTTGATCGTCTTCTTTTCATGACCTCCCATCACCCCTTGCAAGAGTAGAGTCTGGAAAACCGACACTTTGGCAAATATCTTAGTCAAGAACAGTCCTAGTCATACACAGTTAAATTAGTCAATACATATACAATACTATAAGTCTTACTTGTTCAGCTTACAAACACATAAACCATTATTTAACACATAGTTCCTTCTACAGCAATCACAAAGTGCAGTGACAATAAACTGAACTAACTAACTAATGCTATCATAGAAACATAGAAGATTGACAGCAGAAAAAGACTTCATGGTCCATTTGGTCTGCCCTTGTACTATTTCCTGTATTTTATCTTAGGATGGATCTATGTTTATCCCAGGCATGTTTAAATTCAGTTACTGTGGATTCTTCCTTCCTTCCTCCCTCCCTCTCTCCCTCCTCTTCCTTCCTTCTTTCTCTTTCTTTCTTTCCTTCCTTCTCTTCCTTCCTTCTTTCTCTTTCTTTCCTTTCTTCCTTCTTTCCTTCCTTCCTCATTCAGAGAAACATAGAAGATTGAGGACATAAAAAGACCTCCTGGTCCATCTAGTCTGCCCTTATACTATTTCCTGTATTTTATCTTAGGATGGATCTATGTTTATCCCAGGCATGTTTCAATTCAGTTACTATGGATTCTTCCTTCCTTCCTTCCTCCCTCCCTCCTCTTCCTTCCTTCCTTCTTTCTCTTTCTTTCCTCCCTCCCTCCTCTTCCTTCCTTCTTTCTCTTTCTTTCCTTCCTTCCATCTTTCCTTCCTTCCTCATTCAGAGAAACATAGAAGATTGAGGACATAAAAAGACCTCCTGGTCCATCTAGTCTGCCCTTATACTATTTCCTGTATTTTATCTTAGGATGGATCTATGTTTATCCCAGGCATGTTTAAATTCAGTTACTGTGGATTGACCAACCACGTCTGCTGGAAGTTTGTTCCAAGCATCTGCTACTCTTTCAGTAAAATAATATTTTCTCATGTTACCTCTAATCTTTTCCCCAACTAACCTCAGATTGTGTCCCCTTGTTCTTGTGTTCACTTTCCTATTAAAAACACTTCGCTCCTGAACCTTATTTAACCCTTTAACATATTTAAATGTTTCGATCATGTCCCCCCTTTTCCCTTCTGTCCTCCAGACTCTACAGGTTGATAGACTATACAGATACACAGACTATATGATCTGTTCTATGGGGACGGTTCCTTCCCCCCAAATACTTCTACAGGAACTGCAGCCTCGTCATGTGAACCCTGATAGAAATTGAGAAAAGCTCAGCCAAAAGAAAATTAAAATAAAATCAATTCCGAAGTGTTTTTGAAAAATCACAGAACAAACATAAACAACTCGGCGCACGGAGGGAAATTATGCCGTTTACTCATTTTTAATCAATCCGAGGGAAAGCAATTAAGTTCTGCAAAAGCAATCGACAGGCACCCAACCCAGCGCTTGACAGCCCTGATTTGCATTCCGACGAAACTCCAATTAGAAGCAGCCAGGGGTGGGGGAAACCCCTCCCCTCCCCTTGGGGGCAATTAATGATTGGAAATTATCACCCGCCCTTGCCCCCACTACACGTACGAACCACGGAGTCCTTCCTTCCTTCCTTCCTTCCTTCCTTCCTCCTTTCCTTCCATTCCTCCTTGTCTCTATATTCTTTCCTTCCTTTCCTCCTTCCTCCCTTCCATCCTCCTTTCCTTCCTTCCTTCCTTCCTTCCTCCTTTCCTTCCATTCCTCCTTGTCTCTATATTCTTTCCTTCCTTTCCTCCTTCCTCCCTTCCATCCTCCTTTCCTTCCTTCCTTCCTCCCTCCCGCCCTTCCTCTCTCCCTTTCATCCTCCTTTCCTTCCTTCCCTCCTTGTCTCTATATTCCCTCCCTCCTTTCCTCCCTCCCTCTCTCCCTTCCATCGTCCTTTCCTCCTTCCCTCCTCCCTTCCCCTTCCCCTCCTTCCCGCCTTTCTTTCTTTCTTTATAACTCCCTCCCTCTCCTTCTCTTCCTTCCCCTTCCTTCCTTCCTTCCTTCCTCCTTCCTTTTCCTTCTTCCCCTTCCTTCTTTTCCTTCCCCTTCCTCTCCTTTCTACCTTCCTTCCTTCCTTCCTTCATTCCTCCCTCCCTCTTCTTCTCTTCCTCCCTCTTCTTTCCTTCTTTCCTTCCTTCCTCCCTCCCTCCTTTCCTTCCTTCCCCTTTCCCTCCTTCCTTTCCTTTCCTCTAAAACAGCTTCACCATCCTCTCTATTCCTTTAAAAATCACCACCATCATTAACCGTAAACTGTTTGGCCCAAAGAGATAGAAACAAATCAGAAGCTTGATTCTTTGTCCATGTTTAACATGCCCCAAACAAGAATTCTACGCTGGCAGGGACTTTGAAGAGAAACAATCAATATTTTATAATTTAAGGCGAGCTACGACATTCCCAGCCAGAACACTAATGTGTTGTTTTGAAAAAGAAAAAAGAGTATATATAAGATTTGAGGCAGGAGCGGGTTCTAAAGAGTTTTCCTACCAGTTGGCGCATTGCACGGTCAGTGGTAGGTTGCAGCCAGAGCTGCTTAAGAACCTGGTCACGGAACGAATGAAGTTCTTAAGTAGAGGTACCACTGTACTCCGGTGCGTCTTATACTCCAAAAAATCCGGTAACTAAAATTCAATTTAATTTATTAAATTTATAATAAGGGTTTAAACTTTAAATTTAAAAGGGTTAATACATAAAAGACGTGCGCAGCGAACAATTGTGCAATTTTTTTCAGGGAACAGTTTATGTCAAATAATGGAGGAAGAGAAATATCCATCAATCTTCCATCACCTGCACAGTCCGACCCAGTAGCTCTTGAAGCAACTTTATGGCGTAGGGCACAAAACTGTTCCCATTTGGTTCATTACTTGTTCAGTGCCAGAAAGAACTCATAACAATTCATCCATGCGCTGTGGGTCAATACTTACAGCTTCCATTGGTACTCGGTGGCGGGAGGGTTGGCATCGGATACGCAGGTGAGCTTCACATCCTTTCGGTTGAGGTACCAGTTGCTGTCGAAACCATCGATTCTCACCTCGGGTTCGTCTGCGGAGCGGGGCAGAGAGGATGGAGGAACACGATGGAGGGGGGAAGAGAGAGATGAAGGAAGGAAGGAGGAGAATAAGGGAAGGGAGAAGCAGAGATGGGGAGAAGAAAGAGACATGGCAGCCAAGGTGGGGGGTCGATGTGGGGTTGAGAAGGTTTTGGAACGAGGGGCAACGTTGAGGAAGAGAAGGATGGGGAGAAAGGAGAACAGAAGGGTGGAGTGAAAGCATGAAAGGATGAGCCAAGGAGAAGAAAGGAAAGATTGGACAGATAGAGGCAAAAGTGGAATTGGTAAGGCAAGGAGAAAAAAACCCAGGAAAGATGGAGGACAACCAGAGAAGAGATGACAAGAGAGAAGGGAAAACAGCATTAATGGATGCACTGAAGACCACTTTAATCTCCTAACAATGGCTTCTGCAGCAAACCACAATGATGTCAAAAATGACACATGCATGGCGCCCAGCATACCAATGATGATGGCTGCAGATGGCCTTGTGTCTTGACCACGTCAGCACAAATGTTTTGCTACTTGTCCCTCCTTCCTCAGGGAAGCCCATGCCTAGTTGAACGCCCCAAGAGAAGTAATCAAATCATCACGGAGGTTGGTTGAGATAAGTCACAGTAAGATTTATTTAATTAATTATTTGTTTATATTTCTATGATCTCCCTGTCAAGATCTCCCCGTCAACCCTAAAACTGGACTGGCCAAGCTTCAGTGCTGCCACGCTCGATCGGAGGGATAGGGAACGGGGATTAGAGATAGCTGGGGCCGTGTGGTCGAAACAAAGAAAATTTCTCTTGAGAACCAAGGACGTTCTTACACCTGGCTGGAGGAAAGAGGAGTGATGTCACCAGATCACAGGGCAGCGCTTTGATTAGACCATGTGACTGATTTATTTATTTATTAGATTTCTATGCTGCCCTTCTTGAGGCGATTGTTTGGGTTTGGGCGAAAAACGTTCGCTTTTAATTCAGTGATAACCGTGGGGCCCTTCAGAGTTGGATTTTCACCAGATTTGTGTCAATAGGATATATCCAATAAAGCTATTCTTGGAGGAATTCACCAGCTTCTGAGTTTTAATTAGTTATGGGTTTGTGACTTGTTAACCCTGACGCTCCCATTTTAGGTCCTGTCTCTTTTATGTCCCAACTCCGCCACTAAACGTCACTCCTGCTTTTTTTCCAACTTACACAGCACGTTGAGTGTCATGCTCTCCGCAAAGCGCTCCAGCTGGTAGTTGACCACACACTTCAACTGCTGTTGGTGGGCCTCCCGGCTCGGTAGAAGACGGTAGCGGCTGATCACCGTGACGGTGCCATTCTCATTCCGGATCTCCTGGAACTCCGCCTCGCCTTTCAGCTTCGTGTCCCAGGTCACGGTGCTGGAAGGCTTCCCGTTGTAGGAGATGCAGGTGGCCACCAGGATTTTCTCCGTCATGCCGGCCCTTGCAATCAGTGGTCTGCTGGTGACCTCCATCCGGTTCACCGGTTTGGCTGAAGGAAAGACACGGGATGAGCAAGTGAAAAGCAAAGGAGTCAAGATCAAATAACCAACAAGGCCCATGAGTCGTTGGATGAACATCAACATTAGTGTCCTCCTCATTAGTTTGTCCAAGATCTAAGCATCCATGAAGATCTAGGTAGACTTGTTGACTCTCAATCCCATCTCAAATGAAACCAGGCTCCAGCTTCTTTCCTCATTTGTTTGTTTTCATTATTGCGGTGAGCCATCCAAAGTTGTGTTTTACAAAAGACAGGAGGAAATAGGGACCTTATAAATACATTACCTACGTGAAGGAACGCAGGCAATCGGCCAAATGTGACCCCGCTGATGAAACGGGGATTCATTGGGATGCCACAAACTGTGAAAAATGGGGCACGTTTTGAGCCGTTCTTCACCGGGATACGATAGCAAATATGCTACAAAAATCTGGTACTCTAAAAAGGGGAGAAACCGAGGGCTGTTTGCAGTGAAGGACTGCAGGTTTTTTTAACTACCACGCTGTGGGTGTGGCTTATTTTGTGGGTGTGGCTTGCTGGCCATGTGGAGTGGCTTGATGGTCATGTGACAGGGGGATGGCTTAAAGGTCATGTGACTGGCTTAAAGGTGGCCAACTTGACGTCACTCACGTCAAGGGTTTGGGTTAGGGTGCCTGGCCTCTCCTTGCCTCCAAGAGAGACTATGGCTCTTCTTAGGTTCTTTCTTTCTTTCTTTCTTTCTTTCTTTCTTTCTTTCTTTCTTTCTTTCTTTCTTTCTTACTTATTAGATTTGTATGCCGCCCCTCTCCGAAGACTCGGGGCGGCTAACAACAATAAAAAAGACAATGTAATAAATCTAATATTAAAAAATAATCTAAAAAACCCCAATTTAAGAGACCAATCATACAAACAAGCATACCGCGTATAAATTCTATAAGCCTAAGGGGAAGGGAAAAAAATTCAGTCCCCCCACGCCTGACGACAGAGGTGGGTTTTAAGGAACTTGCGAAAGGCAAGGAGGGTGGGGGCAACTCTGATATCTGGGGGGAGCTGGTTCCAGAGGGTCGGGGCCGCCACAGAGAAGGCTCTTCTCCTGGGTCCCACCAAATGACATTGTTTAGTCGACGGGACCCGGAGAAGGCCAACTCTGTGGGACCTAACCGGTCGCTGGGATTCGTGCGGCAGAAGGCGTCCCGGAGATATTCTGGTCCGATGCCATGAAGGGCTTTATAGGTCATAACCAACACTTTGAATTGTGACCGGAAATTGATCGGCAACCAATGCAGACTGCGGAGTGTTGGTGTAACATGGGCATGCCTTGGGAAGGCCATGATTGCTCTCGCAGCTGCATTCTGCACGATCTGAAGTTTCCGAACACTTTTCAAAGGTAGCTCCATGTAGAGAGCGTTACAGTAGTCGAACCTCGAGGTGATGAGGGCATGAGTGACTGTGAGCAGTGAGTCCCGGTCCAGATAGGGCCGCAACTGGTGCACCAGGCAAACCTGGGCAAACGCCCCCCTCGCCACAGCTGAAAGATTTTTCTCTAATGTGAGCTGTGGGTCGAGGAGGACGCCCAAGTTGCGGACCCTCTCTGAGGGGGTCAATAATCCCCCCCCCCCGGGTTATGGACGGACAGATGGAATTGTCCTTGGGAGGCAAAACCCACAGTCACTCCGTCTTATCCGGGTTGAGCTTGAGTCTGTTCTTATGTTCTTGCGTTAAGGCTTGAATTCAGAAATTTGAGTCTCTCTAATATAAAAGTAGTGGGGCCCAGTTCATTGTAGGAGTTGTAGAAGGAGCCTATAAAACCAGGAGATTGTGAGTTTAGTTTGGTTTTTGAGCTTTTACGGATGACCTACCCCAGCCACGAACTCGCACTAATGTTGATGTTTTTCACGGATCGTTTTTCTTAAGGAGCTTTGTTTTTATATTATTGCTGTACACTCGCTTGAGGGTTTACATTAAACGGCCTGCATCAATATTTTCAAAACAGAGAGCCCAGATCGGGAACTTGGGCAATATTTTGGATAACAAGCTTCACCCTATTGCACACAAACACAATGTATCTTTGACTACTCAGAGATAACTCTGCCTATTCCTTAACATTCTGTATTTTTATGGTGTTGTAAGCCACCCAACGAACAATGAGTGACCATCGTCTAATTTTAACGCCAGTCATAATGAATTAAAAGAGATATTGGCATCTTACCCAAGATGGTGAGGTTGAGTTGGTTTTCCCGGTTGCCGGTAGGGAAGGTGGCAAACTCACAGATGTAGATCCCTTCGTCGTCCAACTGGAGGTTGGACAGTTTGATGGTCCCGTCGGTGGTGGAAGGGCTCTGGAAGACCACTCTCTCCTCGTAGGGGGGCAGGATGGAGACCCCCATGACAGGGTTGTAGATGGCCACGTTCTGCTTGGAGCCATTACTGGCCTTCTGCCAGGTGACTTGGGTGATCCTTGTGTGGTTGTTCTTGACCAAGTTGCAATGAAGGACCACGTCGGTCCTGATGAAGCCCGAGACCGTTTCATTGACAAGCACCTTCTGAGCCCAGAGGCCTACAAGAAAAGAGGAACGGAAGGATTAGGAGGTGTTGCGTTCTTAAACAAGTTTCCCCAAGCTAAAATTTGAAGGGGGTTACTCTGTTAGGACCGGATGAAAAAATAATAATATCCCAAACATACAAATATCTATTAGAAACGGATAAAATAGAAGAAACAAAGAACCAATGATGGCTTGGGCCAGAGGTAGGTAAAGTTGGCTCTTCTGTGACTTGTGGACTTCAATTCGCAGAATTCCTGAGCCAAACATGCTAGCTCAGGAATTCTTGGAGTTAAAAAGTCCACATGTTATAGAAGAGCCAACTTTGCCTATCCCTGGCTTGGGCTAAGAATATAGGCCCCATATTCATACAAATCTAATAACCCCCAACATTTCTCCCTTAGACTCTCCACGATTGACCTCTCCAGGTTCTTAAGAGGCCAGTAAGGGGCGTGCATAAGTGCACTGGTGTGCCTTTCGTCCCCTGTCCAATTGTCTTTCCTTTCTTTCACCTATCATATATATTCTCTTCCTTTCATATATCCTCTCCTCTAAGTTCACTATTACCCTTATATATATTACAACATGTCTATTTTTCTTCCTATGTATTTGTGTATTGGACAAATGAATGAATGAATGAATGAATGAATGAATGAATGAATGAATGGATGGATGGATGGATGGAGATGATGGATGGATAGATAGATAGATGATAGATGTAATGCAATATATAAAGAGGTGATATAAGAAATGTAACAAACATAAAAAATTCAGGCTTAGATCTGTATTAAATTATTAGAAACATAGAAGATTGACACCAGAAAAAGACCTCATGGTCCACCTAGTCTGCCCTTATACTATTTCCTGTATTTTATGTTAGGATGGATCTGTTTATCCCAGGCATGTTTAAATTCACTTCCTGTGGATTTACCAACCACATCTGCTGAAAGTTTGTTCCAAGGATCTACTACTCTTTCAGTCAAATCATATTTTCTCATGTTGCTTCTGTTGTTTCCCCCAACTAACCTCAGATTGTGTCCCTTTGTTCTTGTGTTCACTTTCCTACCAAAAACACTTCCGTCCTGGACCTTATTTAACCCTTTAACATATTTAAATGTTTCAATCATGTCCCCCCTTTTCCTTCTGTCCTCCAGACTCTACAGATTGAGTTCATGAAGTCTTTCCTGATACGTTTTATGCTTAAGACCTTCCACCATTCTTGTAGCCCGTCTTTGGACCCGTTCAATTTGATTCATCTCTTTTTGTAGGTGAGGTCACCAGAACTGAAGACAGTTATTCCAATTATTGAAATGTTGTTGTTTTTTAAAACTTGGAAAAATTAATCAACAATATTTTTTTTAAAAAGATTGAAGGTGGGGGATTACAATTGTTCTGCATCCAAACTAGGTAACATAATCCATTAGGATGCGGCACTGGGAATGATCCTTGTTGCTGGGCTTCCAAAGTTGTCTTTGTGAATCTGCCAGAGTTGTCATTTTGGAACCACAAATTCCCCGTGAGCTCAGAAGATTAAGGGGAGACAATCTGGCAACAGGTTTCATCTTGTGGAAGAATCCTGCCATTTCCTGGCTTTGCACAACGCAATGAATCATTAAGTCACCCAGTGGCCTGGGTTCACACTCACACACACAAGCCAAGGAAACCAGCAAGGTGAAAGCGAACTCAGCTTAGTATTGTGTATAAAAATAGCCCAAATGACCCATTGCAAAGATTCTGTCTCTTTTCGTGAAAGAGGCTTAGCCATGTGTTTTAACTTCGGTTCCTGCCCAGGGGTCTGCAGGATAATGAAACAACCTGCAAGACTCTATTGCAAACCAACATGCCACAATACACGTTTGGGGCAGGGAAGAGGAGAGGAGAAAAGAAGGGAAGGGAGGAGAGGGGAGAAGAGGAGAAGAGAGGGGAGGCGAGTAAAGGGAGGAGAGGAGGAGAAGCGAGGGGAAGAAAGGAGAGAAGAGGAGAAGTGAAGTGGAGGAGAGGAGAGGGGAAGGAATGAAAGGAGGAGAGGAAGAGAAGAAAAGTGAAGAGAGGAGAGGAGAAGAAGGAAAGGGAGGAGAGAAGAGAGGTGAAGGGAGGAGAGGAGAAGAGAAGTGAAGGGAGGAGAGGAGAGGGGAAGGAAGGAAAGGAGGAGAGGTGAAGAGAGGAGAAGTGAAGGCAGGAGAGGAGAGGGGAAGGAAGGAAAGGAGGAGAGAAGAGAGGAGAGGCGAAGGGAAGGGAGGAGAGGAAGAGAAGAAAAGTGAAGAGAGGAGAAGAAGGAAAGAGAGGAGAGAAGAGAGGTGAAGGGAGGAGAGAAGGGAAGGAAAGGGAGGAGAAGAGAAGAGAGGTGAAGGGAGGAGAGGAGAGGAGAAGGGAAGGAAAGGGAGGAGAGGAGAAGAGAGGTGAAAGAAGGAGAGGAGAAGAGAGGAGAGGGGAAGCAAAGGGAGGAGAGGAGAAGAAAGGAAAGGAGAAGAAAGGAAAAGAAAGGAGAGGAGAAATGTTTGCACAAAGTCCCCAGGGGCTGTTATATTTCGAACCCCTTACAGCAGTGGTTTTCAACCTTTTTTGAGCCACGGCACATTTTTTACATTTACAAGACCATGGGGCACATTGAGGGGGGGGCAGCTAAAAAAAGTTTGGACAAAAAAATTCTCTCTTCCTTTCGCTCTATTTCTCTCTCCCTCTTTCTCTCCCTCTTTTTTTCTTTCTCCATCCCTCTTTCTTTATCTCTTCCTTCTTTCCTCTTTTTTGCTCTTTCTCTCCCTCCCTACCTCTCTCTATGTCTTTCTCTCTCCCACCTTCCCTCCCTCCCTCTCTCTTTCTCTTTCTTTCTCTCTCTTTCTTTCTCTCTCTTGCTTGCTTTCTCGTTTTCTTTCTCTCTCCTGCTCTTTCTTTCTTTCTCTTTCTTTCTTTCTCTTGTTTTCTTTCTCTCTCTGAGCTTCGCGGCACACCTGACCATGTCTCGCGGCACACTAGTGTGCCACGGCACACTGGTTGAAAAACACTGCCTTACAGGATGCACGGAAGGAGAGATGGGCAGAATTGAACCCAACTCCCCTAGTCAGAGGCTGAGTAGCTTTTGGAAGGGAGACGATTTGCAGCCGAGAGCAAACACAAAGTGGCAAGACCTGGCCCTGTTTGGGGTGGACATCCACGTATCCCTGCTCCCATGCCTGGTGGAACTGATGCGCGCTAGATTTCCATATCTTTCCTCCCTGCCTCCCACACGCCAACACACAGCGGGAGACAAAAGCCGCCAGCCAGGGAAAGAAAATAAACATTACAATGCAAACTCAAAGGGCGCTGACTCAGGAGGAAACGCCACTGCATTGAACTCAATGGCTCATGGCTTTGATGCCCGGGTGCCTCCTCCTCCTTCGGCCCCAGGGACTTTTCAAAGGTGCTGAGCTGGCAGCTCCCATCCTCCGCCTCAGTCAGCTTGGCTGCTGGCGATTGTGTTTGGAAGGGGCCAACCTGGGAGAGGCCCTGATGATGTTTCAGGAGAAAGAAAGAAAGAAAGAAAGAGGACGGAAGGAAGGAAGGAAGGAACAAAGAAGAAAGAAAGAAAGAAAGAAAGAAACAAAGAGGAAGGAAGAAAGGAAGGAAGGAACAAAGAAGGAAGGAAGGAAGGAAGGAGATGGATGGAGGGAGTAAGAATAGAGAGGGAGAGCAAGGAAGGAAAGAAGGAAGAAAAAGGAAGGAAGGGAGAGAGGGAGACAAAGAGAGAGAGACAGACAGACACCCTGTTTTCCCTAAAATAAGTCCTCCCCTGCTAATAAGTCTTCGAAGAAGGGCGGCATACAAATCTAATAAACAACAACAACAACAACAACAATACTACTACTACTAATAATCCCAATCAGGCTTTTGAGTGCATGGCAATAAGGCCAAATATATATAAAGCCAACCTCAGAGACCACCAAAGACCCCAAACATCTCTCCTCCTCCTCCTCTTCTCCCCTTCTTCCTCCTCCCTCTGCAAACCCCACTCCCTTCTGCCACTGATGATGTAACAAGGTTGGGTCATGAAACGTCTCCAAAGAAGGCAGCCAAGCTCCGAGCTACAACAAGCAGCCTTTTCTACCTGCATCAATAACCTTCCGGGGAGGGGGGGGGGTTGTGTGTGTGTGTGTGTTTGAGCATTCAAAATGTCCCTGCCCCTCCCTCTTCTCGCGTTGCAAAATCTGCCCGGGGTCCTTTTAGCGAAAGGGAGACAAGTCTCCTCCCCAACCTTTCAAATTTCTGCTGTGGCTTCATATTCCCAATTTGTGTGTTTAGAGATAACAACACACCAGTAATTATATGGCGGGTTATTTTTATTTTGTACAGAGAAAGTGAGAAGGGAAAAAAAAAGAGAGAGAGAGAGAAAATGGGAGGGTTAACAACGCACAGCCGAGAACTGGAAAGGCAAGACCCTCCCATCCCCACCAGCCCAACCCAAAAAAACAGAAAACCCAGGGAGAGAGGTGCAGGTAAAAGAAATAAAGTTAAAAAGGAAGGGAGAATGAAGTGCTTTGGGAAAAAGGCACATTGGGTGATTTTAAAAAAAATAAATCTCCTTTTTTCACATCATTGGGCCGACTGAGAAATATCTGCATACTCTATGTCAGTGTTTTTCAACCAGTGTGCCGTGGCACACTAGTGTGCCGCGAGACATGGTCAGGTGTGCCGCGAAGAAGGAAGCTCAGGTTTTGGTCTCGCAACTTTTTGCTGAGAGAGTGAGAGTGAGAAAGAGAGAGAGAAAGAAAGAGAGAAAGAGAGTGCGTGAGAGAGAGAGAAAGAAAAGAGAAAGAGAGAAAGCAAGAGTGAGAGAGAAAAGGAGAGGAAGGGGAGAGAGAGAAAGAAATGAGCAAAAAGGGGAGGAAAAAAGAGAAATGAGAAAATGATTGAGGCAGAGAATGAGAGGAAAGAGAGAGAAACAAAAGAGAGAAGTGACTTGATTTAAAGCATATGATAAAAAGCACCCAAATAATAAGAGAGAAAAAAACTCCAGCCCTCACCTGTTTTTGGAAATGGTTCAAGAGTGCGTATACACACACACACACACACACACACACACACACAAGGGTGGGGAGAAGACAGGGATGGAAAAAGAGAGGAGAGTGTCTTAGGGTGTCATTTTGTGTCATTTTGGTTGGTGGTGTGCCCCAGGATTTTGTAAATGTAAAAAATGTGCCGCGGCTCAAAAAAGGTTGAAAATCACTGCTCTATGTAGTAAAGGATTCTGAAATCCGGTAATCTCACGCTACTAACCAGAGCATGCAAAACCTTTGCCAGACCAATCTTTGAATACAGCTCACCTGTCTGGAACCCCCACCGCATTTCGGACATAAACACCCTATAAAATATCCAGAGATACTTTACGAGAAGAGCCCTCCACTCCTCCCCTCGCAACAGAATACCCTACAATCCTAGGTTGAGAAAACGTGGAACTACCTCGCCACAAACACAACCTAAGCATAGCCCATAAAAATAATCTGCTGCAATGTCCTTCCTGTCAACAACTAATTCAGATTCAACCACAACAGCAATTTATTCCTTGTAGCTTGGTCTCACTTTATATAATATGTAAATAGAAATATTGCTCTTGAGTTAAAATGGTATATATAAAATATGCCCCCATTCTGGTGGAGGGGTACGAATGCTGTCTGGTGGTGGGCACTATTCACTGAGCACTTGTTGTATGTTGTGTGTGTGTTTTATATTTTAAAATCAATTAATTTTTTTATTAAAAACAACAACAACACTGGACAACAGATGCAAACTTAATGTAAACCGCTCCAAGCTTGACTGCAGGAAATATGACTTTAGTAACCGAGTAGTTGATGCATGGAACTCACTACCTGACTAATCCTTGAATGGAGCTCATCTTCGGACATAAACACTCTAGAGAATGTCCAGAGATACTTTACGAGAAGAGCCCTCCACTCGTCCACTCGCAACAAAACACCCAACACAACTAGACTTACAATCCTAAGTTTAGAAAGCTTAGAACTACTTCGCCTTCAACACGACCTAAGCATAGCCCATAAAATCATCTGCTACAACCTCCTTCCTGTCAACGACTACTACAGCTTCAACCACAACAACACACGAGCACACAACAGACGCAAACTTAAACTGAACTGCTCCAAACTCGACTGCAGGAAATACGACTTTAGTAACCGAATAGTTGATGCATGGAACTCACTACCTGTCTCTGTAGTATCATCACCTAACCCCCAAAACTTTACCCTTAGACTCTCCACTGTTGACCTCTCCCGATTTCTAAGAGGTCAGTAAGGGGCGTGCATAAGTGCACCAGCATGCCTTCCATCCCCTGTCCTAATGTTTCTCTCTTACTAGTATCGTGTATATAAACATTGTTTATATACACGATATACACGTGTATATATTTGTGTACTGTCAATTCATACTTGACAAATAATAAAATAAAATAAAATAGAAACATAGAAACATAGAAACATAGAAGACTGACGGCAGAAAAAGACCTCATGGTCCATCCAGTCTGCCCTTATACTATTTCCTGTATTTTATCTTACAATGGATCTATGTTTATCCCAGGCATGTTTAAATTCAGTTACTGTGGATTTACCAACCACGTCTGCTGGAAGTTTGTTCCAAGGATCTACTACTCTTTCAGTGAAATAATATTTCCTCATGTTGCCTTTGATCTTTCCCCCAAAATAAAATAAAATAAAATAAAATAAATAAAATAAAATAGAAACCCTGCATGTTGTAAAGGTTCTTGGCAGGGTGGGTTCCTGCGTTTTCAGTCACATCCTGAATTCACCGACAGGCTCCAGGCGGGCCAGTTCGACGGGATTGTCCCCACCCCATGCAAAATGCGATTACATCTGACAAAACACACCCATGTGGCTGTGAGCTGCTTTGTTGGGAGTAAAAACAAAAAACTAGTCCACCTTCCCTGGACCTCTTAAGGAGGCCTGGAGAAGTTTCCAAGATGTCCTAGGAAACTCACTGGACTTAGAACAGTGGTGGTGAATCTATGGTCCAGTTCTGGAGACCTCACCTACAAAAAGATATGGATCAAATTGAACGGGTCCAAAGATGGGCTACAAAAATGGTGGAAGGTCTTAAGCATCAAACTGATCAGGAAAGACTTGATGGACTCCATCTATAGAGTCTGGAGGAAAGAGATCAGAGGCAGATCGTTTTCTGAGATGGGCTTAGAGCTTCTGTATCGTCATGTGCTGCCACTTTAGCAGTATGGAAGCATGCAAACACGACTAGATAAATAGGTACCATCTCGGCGGGAAGATAACTGCATTTGAACAGTTAATCAGGGGAATGAATTGCCTCCAGAAGTTGTGGGTGCTCCAGCAGTGGAGGTCATTATTATTATTATTATTATTATTATTATTATTATTATTATTAATAATAATTATTATTATTAAAGAAAATATAATCTTTATTGAAGATAAACGGGGGGATACATAAAGTAAAACGACTATGCAAATATCAATACAAATGTATATGAAGTTTGAATGTACAGTTATAAATCAGAATACACACACACATGAATGTGTGTATGCATGTATGCATATATGTTTGTATGTATGTATATATATCAAAAAAATAAAGGGAACACTCAAAATAACACATCCTAGATCTGAATGAATGAAATATTCTCATTGAATACTTTGTTCTGCACAAAGTTGAATGTGTACAACAGCAGGTGAAACGGATTGTCAATCAGTGTTGCCTCCTAAGTGTTGTTCCCTAAGAAAGGGATCTTGGGGTTTTGGTGGACAGCTCAATAAAGATGTCTACCTAGTACGCAGCAGTTTTCTCTGTCTTTCTCCTTCCTTCCTTCCTTCCTTCCTTCCTCCCTCCCTCCCTCCCTCTTTTTGAATTGAGGCAGGCAGGATTCCCTTGGGTCCCATTTATTAGGGGTCAAGGGAAAGGGAGGGTCTTGCCTTCTCTTTCTGCTCAAGATCCCCACGGACAATTGGGGGGGCCACTGTGGGACACAGAATGCTGGACTCGATGGACTTTGGCCTGATTCAGCATGGCTCTTCTTAGGTTATGTTTTCTCTGTCTTTCTCCTTCCTTCCTTCCTTCCTTCCTTCCTTCCTTCCTTCCTTCCTTCCTTCCTTCCTCCCCCCCCCCCTCTCTTTTTGAATTGAGGCAGGCAGGATTCCCTTGAGTACCATTTGTTAGGGGTCAAGGGAAAGGGAGGGTCTTGCCTTCTCTTTCTGCTCAAGATCTCCATGGACAATTGGGGGGGGCACTGTGGGACACAGAATGCTGGACTCGATGGGCTTTGGCCTGATTCAGCAGGGCTCTTCTTACATTCTTATGTACAGCTGATGTGATTTGCTTAACGACCTCTGCCAACAGTTGTAAAAATCAGGTGTGACTCAACCGCCACCTTGCTTAGCAACAGAAATTCTAGCCAGAATTGTGGTCGTAAGAGGAGGCCTGCTGGTATCTCACACCAATTTCTCTTTTCATCCTCCCAGACGCTTATTAGAAAATAACGACGAGGGATGCTGGTTGCAAGGCTTTGTGAGTCAGGTTTTTCTTGTATGGTGCGGTGGCACGGAGACTCCCATGTGGCTTCCCTGTGTTTCCCTCAACAGCCAACCTAAGCAGCACTGGCTGGGCGACAGCCACCAGATCTAAAGTATTTGCCAACCCGGGATTAGTCAATGAAGGGACATGAGACTAAGAGACATTGCTTGGCTTCTTTGCCCAGATTTGGCCTTTTCATGAGAAGAATTCGCAAACCAACCAATGCAGCCAAGAAAGAAGAATTGGTAAACCAACCAATGCAGCCAAGAAAGAAGAATTGGTAAACCAACCAAGGCAGCCAAGAAAGAAGAATTGGTAAACCAACCAACGCAGCCAAGAAAGAAGAATTGGTAAACCAACCAATGCAGCCAAGAAAGAAGAATTGGTTAACCAACAAATTCCGGCAAGAAAGAAGAATTGGTTAACCAACCAATGCTGCCAAGAAAGAAGAATTGGCAAAACAACTAAGGCACCCAAGAAAGAAGTCCACTTTTCTTTTCTCCTCTCTTTCCGGGGAGCAAAGCTTCTACACCTGCAAATATGAGCCCGTGCTTGCCAGGCTCAGCCTCTGAAGTATTTGTGGCTCATTCTGCATGCTGGAACATGTCCGGAAGCGCATGAACGGTCATGCCAGAGAGGGCCTGGGAACAGCCTTCAAGGGCTGAGCACTTCCTCACTCTCCCAGGCTTTTGGGCCGATCGTCTTGGGCTGCGCTGCTTCCCCACCCAACCTCCTGAAAGCCAGCCAAGGAAGAGAAGTTGACTCAGCTGCTGGCTTTGAAATTATTTATTAGGTTATTATTTATTAGATTTGTATGCCGCCCCTCTCCGTCAAGAGGTGCTGAGCCCGAATGGAAACCACTGTTCCTGCTCCCACTGAAGGGTCTGGATGGGGGTTAAGAGACTCAAGCTCAACCCCAACAAGACCAAGTGGCTGTTGGTGCTGAAGTTCTGTACCAGTGATGGTAAAACTATGGCACGGGGGCCACAGGTGGCACACGGAGCCCTATTTGCTGGCACTTGGGGAGGGGGAAGAATAATTCTTTCAGATCAGGTTCGCAATTTGGTTGTCCTCCTAGATCCACAGATGAGATGGGATGAGCCTCTCCCAGATGTGGCAAAGGGGATCTTTGCACAGGTCCGTATTGTGCACAAATTGTGACCCTACCTAGATCAGGTGGCGCTTCACACGGTCACTCATGCCCTTATCATCTCACGGCTCAATTACTGCAATGCACTCTACATGGGCCCACCCCTGAAAAGCGTTCAGAGGCTTCAATTGCACCAACACCCCGCAAGCTGCACTGGCAGGAAGGAAGGAAGGAAGGAGGCAGGGAGGGAGGGAGAGAGAGAGGGAGAGAAGGAGGAAGGAAGGAAGGAGGGAGGGAGAGAAGGAGGAAGGAAGGAGGCAGGGAGAGAGGGAGAGAAGGAGAAAGGAAGGAAGGAGGGAGGGAGGGAGAGAAGGAGGAAGGAAGGAAGGAGGCAGGGAGAGAGAGAGGGAGAGAAGGAGGAAGGAAGGAGGGAGGGAGGGAAGGAAGGAGGCAGGGAGAGAGGGAGAGAAGGAGGAAGGAAGGAGGGAGAGAGGGAGGGAGAGAAGGAGGAAGGAAGGAGGGAGAGAGGGAGAGAAGGAGGAAGAAAGGAAGGAAGGAGGCAGGGAGAGAGGGAGAGAAGGAGGAGGAAGGAAGGAAGGAAGGAAGGAAGGAAGGAAGGAAGGGCACAGACATATATACCGCTTCACAGCCTTCTCTAAGCAGTTTACAGAGTCAGCCTGTGCAATCTGGCTCTTCATTTTACCCACCTCGGAAGGATGGAAGGTTGAGTCAACCTGGAGCCTGGTGAGATTTGAATTGCAGGCAGACGGCAGGAGCAGAAGTCGCCTACAATACTGCAAGCTAACCATCGTGCCACCATGGCTCATAAAACCCAAGCCTATTTGGACCAAGTTGGATATATTTGAGCTGCAGGACTAAATACACCAACCAGGGCAGAGTGGGACTTCCTTGGTTCAGTTAAAACACACACACAAACACACACTCTTTTTAACTGTGTTCTTCTAACTTGTTCTTGAGAACTCTGAGGGCATGAAGAACAAGGGTCACCCATGCAGCCAAAAGTGAACGCAAGAAGCCAAGCAATTTATTAATGAAACAAAACGGTACATGTCCTTGTTTTTAGAAGAAACCCCAACTCTCTGGCAGTTACTCCTTTGTCCCCGTGCAGGGGAGGGGAGTTCCGGAGGACAGATCGGGCAGGCAGAAAACTGGCTGGAAGCCCCATGCCTTCCCCTCCAACTCAATCCAAAGAACAAGAATACTTTTGGACAAGCAAGTCCAAAGAGAGAGAGAGAGGATGGGAGGATGGATGGATGGGTGGGTGGGAGAGAGATAAATTAAGAGATGATATAAGAAAGAGAGAAAGGATAGATAATGATAGATAAATAGATAGGTAGGTAGGCAGAAGAAAGAGAGAGAGAGGAGAAAGAAAGAAAGATAGAAAGAAAGAAAGAAAGAAAGGAAGAAAGAAAGAAAAACGATAGATGGATGATAGGTAGGTAGAGACAGATGATAGAAGAAAGGGAGAAATTTAGAGATGGATGGATGGATTGATGGGTGGGTTGATAGGAGCGAGATGAGAGAGATATAAATAGATAGATAGATAAGAAAGAAAGAAAGGATAGATAGATAGATTATGATAAATAGGTAGGTAGGCAGGAGAGAGAGAGAGAGAGAAGATACATAAGTAGATACAGATGATAGAAGAAAGGGAGCGGATAGAGATAGTGTAGGTAAGCAGATAGATAGATAGATAGATAGATAGATAGATAGATAGATAGATAGATAGATAGATAGATAGATAAAGATAGGCAGGCAGGCAGACATGAGATAGATGATAGATAGATGATAGATAGATAGATAGATAGATAGATAGATAGATAGATAGATAGATAAAGATAGGCAGGCAGGCAGATATGAGAGAGATGGTAGATAGATAAGTAAATAGATGATAGAAGAGTGAGAGAGGAGAGGGGGGGAGAAGGGAGGAGGGCGAGAGAGAGAGAGAGAGAGAGAGAGAGAGAGAGAGAGGTTTGGAGAACAAGCTTGAAGAATGTTGAAGAACCGAGCGTGTCCCCCTAAATCGCCCCAGCATTTCACAAATCTCCGCAGCAGGCATTCTGAAGGCCAGAAAACATTTGCAGCCGCAGCAAAACTGAAATGGGTTGGCACTCGGCTAATGCAGAGACGCAGAACTCTGACCCTGGATGCACCGAAAATGGAGAATCCAATGGAGGGGACGAGGTTTGGTGATTGGAATACGTAATTTCGGGAGGGAGGGAGGGATGTGGACGGAAGACAAACTCTTAGTGCCAAATCGTCCGCTTTTAAAGAACAAAGGGTCTTTTAGGGCTCACGTGGGCTTGCGTGTGAGAAGGCATATCAAGAAGCAGAAGAACCCAGGACCTCGTTCTCACAGTTGGCCAGGAAAGCTACTGGCCTGACTCAGTTAATCTGAAATTAGGATTATTGGAAAGATAAAATATTTTTTTGCTAAGCAGGCGGGCTACCTGGGAACTCTACTTATATGTGTTGCAAATGGGAAAGGTTGCTTGAGGTTCAAGTTCTGCCTGAAGCTCCTTCTTTCTTTCTTTCTTTCTTTCTCTCTCTCTCTTTCTTTTTCTTTCTCTCTCTCTTTTTCTTTCTTTCTTTCTCTCTCTCTCTCTTTCTCTCTCTCTCTTTCTCTCTCTCTCTTTCTCTCTCTCTCTTTTCTTTCTTCCTTTCTTTTTCTTTGTTTCTTTCTTTCTCTTTCTCTCTCTCTCTCTTTTCTTTCTTTCTCTTTCTTCCTCTCTCTTTCTTTTTCTTTCTCTTTCTTTCCTTCCTTCCTCCCTTCCCTTCTTCCTTCTTTCTTTCCTCATTCCCTATTCCTTCCATCTTTCCTTTCCCTCCTCATTCTCCCTCCCACCCTTCCATCCTTTCTTCCTCATTCTGCTTTCCAGCCTGCCTGCCTTCATCCCATCCCGTCCCTTCCTTCCCTTCTTCCTCATTCTCTCTCCCTCCCTCCCTTCCTTCTCCCTTCCACTTTCTCTATTCCTTTCTTTCTCTCTCCCCCCCCCCCATGATAGTGCTTGGCAAGATAAAGATGTATGAACTTCAGCTCCCAGAATTCCTCAGCCACAGTCAGCCCTCTTGAGCAAGGAGTCCAAATCTCTTTGTTGAGGTCCAGTCTTTGAACTGTAGACATCAACAAACTAATTTGGATTCATTAACCAAAGATCACAACCGAATGGTGGACAAAAACGTGTGTGATCACAGCCTGGAAAAAAAGCTGGACCATGATCTCACGGGAAAGTGGGCCAAACATTTCGACCTAGGGGCATCAAGGCCAGGAGTTCCCCTCCATCCATTTTGCCAACTCAGGGGTCAACACGTGAGGAGCCTCCTCTGCAGAAAGTGGCCCAACACAGGCCTGAGCACAAAGGTCTAAGTTCTCCCCGAGCTCCATACATTCAGGGCCATAAAGTATAAAGTGTTGGAGACGTCCTGGTGCCAGAGCTTCATGAGTTGAGGCCTTCTTCTGGCTTTGCTTTTGAAGTGGTTGGCATCCTGTGCCTCTGTGCCAAGGAGAGATTTGCTGAGTCTTGCAAAGGCGGCTTTCTTAGAAACATAGAAACATAGAAGACTGACGGCAGAAAAAGACCTCCTGGTCCATCTAGTCTGCCCTTATATTATTTCCTGTATTTCATCTTACAATGGATCTATGTTTATCCCAGGTATGTTTGAATTCAGTTACTGTGGATTTACCAACCACGTCTGCTGGAGGTTTGTTCCAAGCATCTACTACTCTTTCAGTGAAATAATATTTTCTCATGCTGCTTTTGATCTTTCCCCCAACTAACTTCAGATTGTGTCCCCTTGTTCTTGGGTTCACTTTCCTATTAAAAACACTTCCCTCCTGGACCTTATTTAACCCTTTAACATATTTAAATGTTTTGATCACATCCCCCCTTTTCCTTCTGTCCTCCAGACTATACAGATTGAGTTCATGAAGTCTTTCCTGATACGTTTTATGCTTAAGACCTTCCACCACTCTTGTAGCCCGTCTTTGGACCCCTTCAATTTTGTCAATATCTTTTTGTAGGTGAGGTCTCCAGAACTGAACACAGTATTATTCCAAATGTGGTCTCACCAGCGCTCTATATAAGGGGATCACGATCTCCCTCTTCCTGCTTGTTATACCTCTAGCTATGCAGCCAAGCATCCTACTTGCTTTTCCTACTGCCCGACCACACTGCTCACCCATTTTGAGACTTTCAGAAATCACTACCACAAAATCCTTCTCTTCTGAAGTTTTTGCTAACACAGAACTGCCAATGCAATACTCAGATTGAGGATTCCTTTTCCCCAAGTGCATTATTTTACATTTGGAAACATTAAACTGCAGTTTCCATTGCTTTGACCATTTATCTAGTAAAGCTAAATCATTTACCATATTACAGACCCCTCCAGGAATATCAACCCTATTGCACACATATCTTGGATGTTGTTGGAAGACCGTCGGCCCCTCAACTATTGCCAGGACACGCAGAAGAGGTTGCGGCGCTAACGTACAGCTACATGTTCATGCTTCCCGTAAGGGCCAAATTCTGAACAGGTTCGGTTCCTGAACCTTAGTTATTAGCACATATGTTGGAACACCCGTCACACCTGTCAAGACCAGATGTGAGAGTGAGGGAGAAGCATCGTATTTTTCAATATATAAGGTGCACCATTTCCCTCCCTAAAAGAGGCTGGAAACTCAGGTGGTTCTTATATTCTGAATGTAGGTTTTTTCCAAGTTTTTTCCCCCAGCCCTAACTTGCTGCTAATAATCTTCCTGGCTGTTAGCTTGCAGGCTCTTGCATTGTTATTCTCTGCGAAGAATGTTTTCCAAGCCCTAAGTCTTTGCAGGGTTTTTTCCATTGCTCTAAATGCACTGGCTGCCGATCAGTTTCCGGTCACAGTTCAAAGTGTTGGTAATGACCTATAAAGCCTTACATGGCATCAGACCAGAATACCTACGGGACCACCTTCTGCCGCACGAATCCCAGCGGCCGATGAGGTCCCACAGAGTTGGCCTTCTCTGGGTCCCGTCGACTAAACAATGTAGTCTGGCGGTACCTAGGGGAAGAGCCTTCTATGTGGTGGCCCTGGCCCTCTGAAATCAACTACCCCCCCCCTGGAGATTAGGACTGCCCCCACCCTCCTTGCCTTCTGCAAGATGCTTAAGACCCATTTATGCCACCAAGCATGGGGGGATTAACCCCCTCTTCCCTACCTTCTCATTCAAGCATTTGTGAATTTAGTTTCTGGTCATTGTGTTTATATTTTATTGTATTGCTTTGCCGTTGTGAGCTGCTCCGAGTCCTCGGAGAGGGGCGGCATACAAATCTAGTAAATTATTATTATTAAATTATTATTATTATAAATCTAATTTTGTCACCTGAGTCTACCACCTTTCATTCTCCATTTTATTCCATTTTAACCATTCTAACTTATGACTGGATAGAAAATGAAGATAGATAGATAGATAGATAGATAGATAGATAGATAGACAGACAGACAGACAGACAGACAGACAGACAGACAGACAGACAGACAGACAGACAGACAGACAGACAGACAGACAGACGGATAAATGGATGGATGGATAAACAGACAGACAGACAGACAGACAGAGGTAGGTAGGTAGGTAGGTAGGTAGGTAGGTAGGTAGGTAGATAGATAGATAGATATTAAGTTAGAATGGTTAACTTTGAGTCAAGAAAAGTCATCGATGGTCTAAGTACGATGCCACCAAGATCCAGTCTGAATGACTAATTTTGAGTCAAAAATACACTGCTCAAAAAAAAATAAAGGGAACCCTTAAACAACAAAATATAACTCCAAGGAAATCAAATGTCTGTGAAATCAAACTGCCCAATTAGGAAGCAACACTGATTTACAATCCATTTCACCTGCTGTGGTGCACATTCAACTTTGCACAGAACAACATACAGTATTCAGTGAGAATATTTCATTTATTCAGATCTAGGATGTGTTATTCGAGTTTTCCCTTTATTTTTTTTGAGCAATATAGATGTCACTAAGTAGGGTGCCCCAAGAGTCTCCGGTTTGCATGAACGATGGGTTTTGGGTCATGGAGAATCATAGGTGGTGTACATCAGTGTTTCCCGACCTTGGCCACTTGAAGATATCTGGACTTCAACTCCCAGAATTCCCCAGCCAGCGAATGCTGGCTGGGGAATTCTGGGAGTTGAAGTCCAGATATCTTCAAGTGGCCAAGGTTGGGAAACACTGGTCTAAATACAGTGTCCTTATGTTCCCAGGACTGAACCAGGAAAATTATGAGCTTGGCTTCCCAAAAAAGCTCTTCTCCCTGTCTCATCAAGGCCTTTTCTCCACTCAAAGAGTCTGAGACCTCAAGCTAGCCCAAGGCTCTACAACACAACGGAGGTGTAGCCACTTCCAACACTGTGTTGCAACCTCGTGTATTTGATTTGGCTGAAGGGCAAAAAAAGAAAAAAAAAAGCAAGGAGAGAGAGCGAAAAAGGGGTCATATGTCATTCATGTAGGTACAGGTTGACAGGTCTGGTCTGAACCTGAGAATTAGAAGGGAATGCTCGCGTTCCCTATTTGAAAATGGTATGTTCACTGCAATATCTTTTTCCGTGGCTTTTTAAAGAAAAGGAGACCGTCTTTCCTGGCTCAGCCAGCTCAAAGAGATTTTCTGGCAAATTAGCTGATGACTGGATTTGTTATTTTGCAGCATAATTCGTGGAGATAAGCGTGAAGACTTTCTTTGCTCGGTTTCATAAACGAGGGAATTATTTCTCAAACGGTACACCCTCCACATGCGCTCCCGAAAACAAAGCTTAGCCTGGTCCTCCGCCTCTACTTCCACTGAATAGATGCCAACTAATCTTGCATTCACTCTCGGCTCGGATCTTCAAGAAATGGACTTTTTTTACTTGTATTATTGTATTCAGAAAAAATCCCAGTAATACACAGCAAAGGAGATTTATATGCTGGATTACGTAGCACAATATCACAAGTCGAAAACTTCCCAAGTGTCTAGCATTGCATCATCATCATTATTTTTATTTAGCACAATATTAGCACAGTTAGGTCCCACAGAGTGGGTCTTCTCCGGGTCCCGTCAACTAAACAATGCCGCTTGGCGGGACCCAGGGGAAGAGCCTTCTCTGTGGCGGCCCCGGCCCTCTGGAACCAACTCCCCGCAGAGATTAGAATTGCCCCCACCCTCCTTGCGTTTCGTAAGCTACTTTAAACCCACCTCTGCCGCCAGGCATGGGGGAATTGAGATGCTCTTTCCCCCTAGGCCTTTACAATGGTATGCATGGTATGTTTGTATGTATGTTTGGTTTTTTATATTAAGGGGTTTTAATTCGCTTTTAGTATTGGATTATTATTGTACACTGTTTATGATTGCTGTTAGCCGCCCCGAGTTTTCGGAGAGGGGCGGCATATAAATCAAACAAACAAACCAACAAATAATTAAACAAATAATTAAATAAATAAATATCACAAGTCAAACACTTCCCAAGTGTCTAGCATTGCATTGTTACTATTGCTATTATTATTATTATTATTATTATTATTATTATCATCATCATCATTATTATCATTATTATTATTATTATTATTATTATCATCATCATCATCATTATTATTTAATACAATATCACAAGACAAACACTTCCCAAGTGTCTAGCATTGCATTATTGCTATTGCTATTATTATTATTATCATCATCATCATCATCATCATCATTATTATTTAGTACAATATCACAAGTCAAACACTTCCCAAGTGTCTAGCATTGCATTATTACTATTGCTATTATTATTATTATCATCATTATTATTATTACAACAATACAACACAGCAAACAAGATCACTATGCTGGATTTTGTATTTCATCACCAGTCGGGCGCTTCCCAAGCACCTAGGTCTGCGTGATGCAGCGCCAAATTATTATTATTATTATTATTATTATTATTATTATTAACAAGTAAATGGGATGTTTATTTATTATACATCTGACGACAGACAGCTGAAGAGGACTAATTTTTGGAACCAAAGTCTTGGTTATTTTGCCCATGTGAACACCAATGTGCAAAAAAAACAACAACAACCCATGATGCTGCAACTACCATCATCCTGTTCTAGGATTTCGACTGCAAAGCGAAGAATCATTGCAATAGATTACATTACTCCACTCGATATGGTTTCATCATGGAAGAACGGGAAGCTCATTATGCACACCTACATGGGCTTTCCCTTCACTCTGTCCCACTGACCTGTTCCCACAAGGTGTTGAGTTTGCCACAATCCTTACAGGCAGATTGCTGACATAGAAGAACATATCTGTAGATCAAGGTTGACCTGTGGGATCTTCTGGGCCTCTCTGAGCTTAGTTTTTTTTTCTTGTAGATGTTTCATTACCAAACTAGATAACATTATCAGTGGTAGAAGGGAAGGGGGTTTGCAGAGAGGAGGAAGGAGAGAAAGAAGAGGGTAGGGGTCTGCGGAGAGGGGCGGCATACAAATCTAATAAATAAATAAATAATAATAAATATTCTTAGAGCCGGGATGGCGCAGTGGTTAGAGTGCAGCACTGCAGACTACTTCAGCTGCAGTTCAGCAGTTCAAATCTCACCACCGGCTCAAGGTTGACTCAGCCTTCCTTCCTTCCTTCCAAGGCTGTAAAAACACTGTATATAAGTGTAATTGCTAATACTGTTCTCTGAGCTCGGTTGTTTTCTTGCAGATCTTTTATTACCAAACTAGATAACATTATCAGTGCTAGAAGGGAAGGGGGTTTGCAGAGAGAAAAAGAGGAGGAGGAGGAGGAGCAGAAGGAAGTGGAGAGGAGGTGGTGGAGGTGGTGGAGCAGGAGATGGAGGAGCAGGAAGGGGAGGAGGCTGATATTGACAAAATTGAACGGGTCCAAAGACGGGCTACAAGAATGGTGGAAGGTCTTAAGCATAAAACGTATCAGGAAAGACTTCATGAACTCAATCTGTAGAGTCTGGAGGACAGAAGGAAAAGGGGGGACATGATCGAAACATTTAAATATATTAAAGGGTTAAATAAGGTTCAGGAGGGAAGTGTTTTTAATAGGAAAGTGAACACAAGAACAAAGGGGCACAATCTGAGGTTAGTTGGGGGAAAGATCAAAAGCACCATGAGAAAATATTATTTTACTCAAAGAGTAGTAGATCCTTGGAACAAACTTCCAGCAGATGTGGTAGATAAAGCCACAGTAACTGAATTTAAACATGCCTGGGATAAACATATATCCATCCTAAGATAAAATACAGAAAATAGTATAAGGGCAGACTAGATGGACCATGAGGTCTTTTTCTGCCGTCAGACTTCTATGTTTCTATGTTTCTAGGTGTAAGAGCAATAGGAGGAGGAGGTGGAGGAGGTGGAGCAGTAGATGGAGGAGCAACAAGAGGAGGATGAGCAGCAGGAAGTGACAACAAGGAGCAGGAAGTAGTGGGGGGAAAGCTGGAAGAAGGTTGTGGTGGTGGAGGAGGAGGACCAGGAGGAGGAGGACCAAGAAGAGGAAGAGCAGGAAGTGGAGGAGATGGAGGAGGAAGAGGGGGAGGAGCAGGAGGTGGTGGAGGAGGAGGGGAACCTTGGTGCAGATGTTTCATGACCCAACTAGGTTATACCACCAGTGCTGCCAGAGAGCGGAGTTTGTCCTCTTTACGTGTAAGGAAACAACCGAGCTCCGAGACCACCAAGGACCCCACAGGGAAGCAGCTCCAGCCAGCGCTGGCAAACGATTCCCCCAGAGTCCAAGACTGAACCAGTCGCTCTCTCGGCCCTTCACCATCAGACAACGCAGCGCTGAAGAGGTTTCAGTCCTTTCCAATCACTAGAAAGGAGTGAGTTTGCCTCCTCAGCTGCCACAACGGAGCATAAAATCAATGCCCCTTTGTCAGGGGGGAAGCATCCCGACTTGGCAGAGTTATGCACAACTTCCTACAGGCTCAATCCCTGCCAACCTCTTCCTCCCTCTCTCTCTCTCTCTCCGTTTCCCAGCTAGAACACTGCCAACCTATCCACCTCTCCCACCTGCATCTCGCAACCCTACAACCCTGGCTCTGGATTCTGCCCCTTCCTTGGCATCCACACCCTACCTGAGATGTGGCAAGAGCACAGCTGTGTCATGGGCTTTGGCTTCAGAGCCCTTCGCGAGTGCCAACGCTTGTGATCCAACTCTCAATGAAAAGAGCAAAGGTGGTCACATGCTCCTTTTCCCCACCCTGGGGCCTTAGGATATCGCTAAGACTGGGGCTGTTTTTATGTCTTCTCCGCCAACACACCTGCCATGGAAGGAATCCTTTTAGTTCCCGATGCGCGGAAGAAATTTGGATGTTCGCTGGAGGGGAGAAGTTGTTTTGGGCTTCCGTACAAGGCAAGCAGAGCCCGCATCCAACGATGGGGAAATGTCACCCTAAGGCGAGCCTTGCTGGTTGGCATGGAGAGGCCTCTAAGTCCAGGTTTCCGGTTCACCCAGGAGTCAACGGAGGTACCGTACCTCGTAGAGTTTCTCCATCAAACAAGAATTGTCCCCCTGATGTCAAAGAGGGGAGTTTGTCCCTATAGAACTCTACAGTTCTACAGAGGAATTATGGAGTCTGTCATCTGCACCTTGATAAATGTTTGGTTTGGTTCAACCAAACAGTTATTGAGGTTCAAGACTGACATGGACTTCGGAGGAGAATCAGAACTGCAGAAAAAACAAATGTTCCCATCCTACCACCTCTCACAATACTAGACAACAAAGTATCAACAGTAGAGACCTTCAAATTTCTAGGTTCTATCATATCTCAAGACCTAAAATGGTCACCTAGCATCAAAAACGTCATCAAAAAAGCGCAACAAAGAATGTTCTTTCTGCGCCAACTTGGGAAGCTCAAACTGCCCAAGGAACTGCTGAGACAGTTCTACATAGGAATCATTGAGTCCGTCATCTGCACCTCTGTAACTGTCTGGTTTGGTTCTGCAACCCAACAAGACTGACACAGACTTCAGAGGAGAATCAGAACTGCAGAAAAAACAATGGCTGCCAACCTGCCTTCCATTGAGGACCTGTAGACTGCACGAGTCAAAAAGAGGGTGGGGAAAATATCTACAGACCCCTCGCATCCTGGACCCAAACTGTTTCAACTCTGACTCTTAAAACGTCGCTACAGAGCACTGCACACCAAGGCAACTAGACGCAAGAACAGTTTTCCCCCCGAACGCCATCACTCTGCTAAACAAATAATTCCCTCAACATTGTCAGACTTTTCACTAAATCTGCACTTCTATTTCTACTAGTTTTTCCTCATCATTCCATACAGACTGTATGACTGTGACTTGTTGCTTGTATATTAAGATGTTTATTAATATTGATTGTTTCTTCATTGCTTATTTGACTCCTGTGAGTCCACATGATTGTACCACATGATTCTTGACAAATGCATTTTGGTCTTTTATGTACACTGAGAGCATCTGCACCAAAGACAAATTCCTTGTGTGTCCAATCACACTTGGCCAATAAAGAATTCTATTCTATTCTATTCTATTCTATTCTATTCTATCATAACCAACATTTTGAATCGAGTCCGGAAACCAATTGGCAGCCAGTGCAGATCGTGGAGTGCACAATTTGTAGTAATGCTAAAACACAGTTCAAAACGTCAGATGGGTCTTGAGAAGAGGGAACAAACACACACACACACCCCAGATATTCCAGGCTGCCAATAACCCTCGGGTGACAGGAAGCCGGCTGGGAATGCTGAAGGGGATAGGGGTGGGTGGGTGGGTGGGTTTGGGGTGCTTGATGTAATTGGGCAAAGCCCAAAGCTCAGCACTAGCAGCCCGAGGATCTCTCTCTCTCTCTCTCTCTCTCAAACTGGAGTTCCCAGGCTTGGAGCTCCACCCCTGGGAACAGACTCTGCTGCAGTGAGCAATTCCTCAGCCTCCCCTGCTTTCTACAAGGCGGGACACACTTCTGCTTGGTCAATATAGGAAGACCTTGGATTGGGGGGGGGGGGGTTCCACACAGGTGGTCTCCATCCCTTTATCCCTGATGCTTGGATTGTGAATTGCCAGGGAGTGAGGTGTGCTGGGTTCTTCTGGCAAGCTCCTTCGCTGCCCCTTCCTTCCTTCCTTCCTCATTCTCTATTCCTTCTTTCTTTCCTTTCCTTGCATCTTTCCCTTCCCACCTCATTCTCCCTCCCTCCCTGACTTCTGTTCCATTCACTCCTTCCTTCCTTTCTTTCTTCCTTCCTCCCCTCCTTCCTCCCTCCCTTCCTCATTCTCTATTCCTTCCTCCCCTTCTTCATTTTCTATTTCTTCCTTCCTTCCTTCAATCTTTTCCTTTCCGCATTCTCCCTCCCACCCACCCTCCCTCCCATCCTTCCTCATTCTCCCTTCCTGCCTACCTTCCTTTCCATTCTCTCCTTCCTTCCTCCCTCCCTCCATTTCCTGCCTTCCTTCCTCCATTCCTCAGACTGACTGCTTAAAATTCAGATACAGGGACACAGAAATAAGGGGGAAGCCAACATTTCTGATAGCCCAATTAATCCATTCTCCACTGTTATTCTACAACTGTATCTCTCTCTCTCTCTTTATCCCTCTCTTCTTTTTCTTTTCTCTCTTTCTCTTTCCCTCTCTTCTCTCTTTCCCTTCCTCTCCCTCCCTCCGTGTCTCTTTTCTCTTCTCTTGACTTCCTCTCCCACCCATTTCTCTCCACCCCTCCCTCCCTCCCTCTCTCTCTCCCTCCCTTCACTCTTCTCTTTCTCTCCTCCTCTCCATGTGATGTGTGTGCAGGAATTCCTGAGCTGGCAGATTAGGCGGTGGGGGAAAATGGAACGAAAAAACTCACAAATGTTTGGCCACTAGAGCTGTTGACTCATCTCGACACAATGGGAGCCTGAGAAAAGCTCAAAGCAAGCTGAGTCAACCCCCAACACGGACTTTACAAAAAGGAGGGTGGGATTTCCCCTCCTCCTTTATCAACTCAATATCAACGCCTTCTTCACCCATTTGGGCTGACTCAGAACCGCATCAGAAGGACTGGGAGCATCAGAAGGATTGAGAGGCACAAGAGCACGCAACAGATTCAAGCTCAATATTAACCGCTCCAAACTTGACTGTAAAAAAAATACAACTTTAGTAATAGAGTTGTTGAAGCGTGGAACTCACTACCGGACTCTGTAGTGTCATCCCCTAACCCCCAGCACTTTACCCATAGACTATCCACGGTTGACCTCTCCAGATTCCTAAGAGGTCAGTAAGGGGCGTGCATAAGTGCCCTAGAGTGCCTTTCGACCCCTGTCCTATTGTCTCTCCTATATCCCATACTATATATCTTCTCTTCTATCCCTATAGCTTTCTTCTATTCTCTCATCGATTTATTTCATCCTATATTCTCTCTTCTATTCTTTCTCTAAGGTGTCCTCTATTACCTTCAGTGTTTTTAATAGGAAAGTGAACACAAGAACAAGGGGACACAATCTGAAGTTAGTTGGGGGAAAGATCAAAAGCAACATGAGGAAATATTATTTCACTGAAAGAGTAGTAGATCCTTGGAACAAACTTCCAGCAGACGTGGTTGGTAAATCCACAGTAACTGAATTTAAACATGCCTGGGATAAACATAGATCCATCCTAAGATAAAACACAGGAAATAGTATAAGGGCAGACCAGATGGACCATGAGGTCTTTTTCTGCCGTCAGACTTCTATGTTTCTATTGTGTATTTTTGTGTATTGGACAAAATAAATAAATATAAATAAAAATAAAAATCTCTTCTCCTTGCTTGTCCCTTAACCTGGGGTTATTTTGTTGTTGTCATTTGCATGTCAACTTGCAAGACTGTGCATTTGAATGTATGTATGTATGTATGTATGTATGTATGTATGTATGTATGTATGTATGTACGCACGCACCCTGGTGCACTTATGCATGCCCCTTCCTGACCTCTTAGGAATAAGGAGAGATCAACAGTGGAGAGTCTAAGGGCAAAGTTTTTGGGGTTTAGGTGATGATACTACAGAGTCTGGTAGTGAGTTCCATGCATCAACTACTCGGTTACTAAAGTCGTATTTCCCGCAGTCGAGTTTAGAGCGGTTTACATTAAGTTTGCATCTGTTGTGTGCTTGTGTGTTGTTGCGATTGAAGCTGAAGTAGTTGTTGACGGGAAGGATGTTGTAGCAGATGATTTTATGGGCTGTGCTTAGGTCGTGTTTAAGGCGACGTAGTTCTAAGCTTTGTAAAGCTAGGATAGTTGCGTAGGGTATTCTGTTGCGATATTGTAAAATATCTCTGGATGTTTTCTAGAGTTCTTATGTCCGAAAATGCAGTGTGGGTTCCCAACAGATGAGCTGTATTCAAGGATTGGTCTGGCAAAAGTTTTAATGCTCTGGTTAGTAGTGTGAGATGACCAGAGCAAAAGCTACCTAGGATTAGGTTAACAACTCAAGCTTCTCTACCCTGGAGGCTTTAAGTCAGGTATTTAATATTTATGTTTAATAAGATCTGTATGCCGCCCAATTGCAGTGGACTCTGGGCGGCTAACATATAAACAATATAAAATTATAATATCAGAGTAAAATAGAAACACAGTAACCCTATGAATAACATTCGTACATTCAATCATTCATGGTCCCAGGCTCACCGGAAAAGCCAGGATTTAATGGCTTTCTGGAAGGCCGGTAGGGGTAGGGATAGTAAGAATCTCTGGGGGGCAGTTGGTTCCAGTGGGTCAGATGGGGAATTCTGGGAATTGAAGTCCACTTATCTTCAACTTGCCAAGGTTGAGACATTTAGAGGGAAAATAATAATAGAAACATAGAAACATAGAAGATTGACGGCAGAAAAAGACCTCATGATCCATCTAGTCCCTGATGGTCCATCTAGTCCCTGATGGTCCATCTAGTCCCTGATATTATTTCCTGTATTTTATCTTAGGATGGATCTATGTTTATCCCAGGCATGTTTAAAGTCAGTGACTGTGGATTCTTCCTTCCTTCCTTCCTCGCTCCCTCCCTCCTCTTCCTTCCTTCTTTCCTTCCTTCTTTCCTTCCTTCTTTCTCTTTCTTTCTTTCCTTCCTTCTCTTCCTTCCTTCTTTCTCTTTCTTTCCTTCCTTCCTTCCTTCTTTCCTTCCTTCCTCATTCAGAGAAACATAGAAGATTGAGGACATAAAAAGACCTCCTGGTCCATCTAGTCTGCCCTTATACTATTTCCTGTATTTTATCTTAGGATGGATATAGGTTTATCCCAGGCATGTTTAAATTCAGTTACTGTGGATTGACCAACCACGTCTGCTTGAGGTTTGTTCCAAGCATCTACTACTCTTTCAGTAAAAAAAATATTTTCTCACATTGCTTCTGATCTTCCCCCCAACTAACCTCCGATTGTGCCCCTTTGTTGTTGTGTTCACTTTCCTATTAAAAACACTTCCCTCATGAAACCATAATCTGATTTCTTTTTACCTGGAACCTGTAACTTGTTTTTCACTCCGTTTTTAAGCTGCACTTTTATTTATTTATGTATTTGTATGGTTTTATTATGCAGTCCATGTTACTTATTTATGATGGGCAGTGCAGAAATTTAATACATAAGTTAATTAAAGTGGCGGAAGGAACAACAGCACCAGAAAGGCCTTTTGATGCCAGCGCTAATCCTGTTGACGGCGCAGATATTAACTACTTCTTTTTGTATTGGCCAACCAGAGGTTTTGACTTTCTCTGGGAGTTTTGGATTCCCTGGTCCACCCGCCACTCCTTGGATGCCGCTCATCCAAATCCTAATCAGACCTGGACCTGCTTAGCTTCCAGGTTCTGATAGTAGCCTTCAAATCCTCCAATGGATGCCGTGTAATAATAATAATAATAATAAGAATAAGAAGAAGAAGAAGAACAACAACAACAACAACAGTTGGAAGGGATCTTAGAGGTCTTCTAGTGCAACTCCCTGCTTAGGCAGGAAACCCTACATTACTTCAGACAACCCCTTCCTTCCTTCCTTCCTTCCTTCCTTCCTTCCTTCCTTCCTTCCTTCCTTCCTTCCTTCCTTCCTGTAAATTGCTTAGAGGGGGCTGTAAAAGCACCATGAAAGGGGATATAAATCTGAGTGCTATTGCTATTGCATTCAAGAAGTTTGCAAGCAACGGCAAGGAGAACAAACCTAGTTCTCTTCTGGTTTCCAGTAGCTTGCATTTAAGGTATGTTCCCTTTGACCAGCTGTTATTACATCCTCCACCCATCAATAGCCAGGCTATTTACAGGACCTCCTCCCCCCTCATATCTCACTACGGCCAGTAAGGGCCCACAGAGTTGGCCTTCTCCAGATCCCGTCCGCCAAACAATGTTGGTTGGCAGGACCTCGGGGAAGAGCCTTCTCTGTGGTGGCCCCAACCCTTTGGAACCAACTGCCTCCAGAGATCCGCATTATCTCCTCCCTACCAGTCTTCCGGAAAGCTGTTAACACCTGGCTTTTCCGGCAGGTCTGGAATTAAGCTGATTGCAAGTATGTATGGTTTTTTTAATATTATTGTTATTATTGATTTTTATTATTTTTATTATTTTATTTTATTATTTTATTAACTGTGTTTATTGTTATTGTATTTGTTCCGATTGTTCCACTCAGAGTCCATTTGGAGTGAGCGGCATATAAATACAATCAATCCATCCATCCCTCAATCAATCAATCAATCAATCAATCCTTCAGACCCTGACGCAGCCCTCAATGAAAGTCAGTTTGACACTGCTGATCTGCAACTGCAAGTCTTCGGAGAGGGGCGGCATACAAATCTAATAAATTGAATTGAATTGAACTCTTTAACTAGGCACTTCTGAAAACGCACAAGACCCAAGCATATTTTAAGCAGATGTTGGATAAACATCTGTCTGGAGTAGTGTAGGGCAGTGATTTTCAACCTTCTTTGAGCCGCGGCACATTTTTTACATTTACGAAACCCTGGGGCACATTGAGTGGGGCAGGAGGGGCTAAAAAAAGTTTGGACAAAAAAATTCTCTCTCTCTCTCTCTTCCTCCCTTTCACTCTATTTCTCTCTCCCTCTTTCTCTCCCTTCCTTCCTCTATCATTCTCTCTCCGTCCCTCTTTCTTTCTCTTCCTTCCTTCCTCTCTTTTTTGCTCTCTTTCTCTCTCTGTGTCTTTCTCTTTCTCTCCTTCCCTCCCTCTCTTTCTCTCTCTCTCTTGCTTTCTTTCTCTCTCTTGTTCTCTTTCTTTCTCTCTCTCTTGCTTTCTTTCTCTTGTTCTCTTTCTCTCTATCTTGTTTTCTTTCTCACTCGCTCTTTCTCTTTTCCTTTCTTTCTATCTCTCTCTCTATTGCTTGCTTTCTCTTTCTTTCTCTCTCTCTTGCTTTCTTTTTCTCTCTGAGCTTCGCGGCACACCTGACCATGTCTCACGGCACACTGGTGTGCCGCGGCACACTGGTTGAAAAACACTGGTGTAGGGTTTCCTGCCTGAGTAGGGGGGTTGGACTAGAAGACCTCCAAGGTCCCTTCCAACTCTGATATTGTTATTATTATATCCATCAGAGCATGGCCCAGGCTAAAGCAAGCCAGGTTCCCCTTGCACCCAAGGCAAAGCAAGCAAGCAAGCAGAGGTGAACCTTTCTCTCCTTTCTCCAGAGCATGTGGAATTGATTCATGTTGCAACCAAGCAATTTTGGATGTGGTGCAACCCTCTTCCGCCCGACTATGTCAACTAGTGAGCAAGAGGAAGGGATTGGCTGAGAAGGTTGGGCAATTCCTCGTCTCCCTGAACCAGCTTCCGTCGAAGGTTTCACAATTGGGATTTAGGGTTGAGTGATCCCCAGAGCAAGTCCATTCTTTGCAAAGCATGCTCTACCACGGATCCAACGTTAACCTTGTCCTGGGCCAAGAACGGTGATGTTCATAAGGTTCAGGAGGGAAGTGTTTTTAATAGGAAAGTGAACACAAGAACAAGGGGATGCTTGGCTGCATAGCTAGAGGTATAACAAGCAGGAAGAGGGAGATTGTGATCCCCTTATATAGAGCGCTGGTGAAACCACATTTGGAATAATACTGTGCTCAGTTCTGGAGACCTCACCTACAAAAAGATATTGACAAGATTGAACGGGTCCAAAGACGGGCTACAAGAATGGTGGAAGGTCTTAAGCATAAAACGTATCAGGAAAGACTTCATGAACTCAATCTGTATAGTCTGGAGGACAGAAGGAAAAGGGGGGACATGATCGAAAAATTTAAATATGTTAAAGGGTTAAATAAGGTCCAGGAGGGAAGTGTTTTTAATAGGAAAGTGAACACAAGAACAAGGGGACACAATCTGAAGTTAGTTGGGGGAAAGATCAAAGGCAACATGAGAAAATATTATTTGACTGAAAGAGTAGTAGATCCTTGGAACAAACTTCCAGCAGACGTGGTTGGTACATCCACAGTCACTGAATTTAAACATGCCTGGGATAAACATATATCCATTGTAAGATAAAATGCAGGAAATAGCATAAGGGCAGACTAGATGGGCCATGAGGTCTTTTTCTGCCGTCAGTCTTCTATGTTTCTATGTTTCAATTCATTTTGAAGAGAGGAGTCTGTCTTTAAGGGGCCCAAAGCTGACCTCTCTTGAACCGATCTGACTTTTAATGGCTTTTTTTAGCAAGATCTTTGACATGAAAGTCTTTTTTAAAACATAGAAGATTGACGGCAGAAAAAGACCCCATGGCCATCTAGTCTGCCCTTATACTATTTCCTGTATTTTATCTTAGGATGGATCTATGTTTATCCCAGGCATGTTTAAATTCAGTGACTGTGGATTGACCAACCATGTCTGCTGGAAGTTTGTTCCAAGCATCTACTACTCTTTCAGTAAAAACAATATTTTATCCCTTTGCTTCTGATCTTTCCCCCAACTAACCTCAGATTGTGTCCCCTTGTTCTTGGGTTCACTTTCCTATTAAAAACACTTCCCTCCTGGACCTTATTTAACCTTTTAATGTATTTCAATGTTTCAATCGTGTCCCCCCTTTCCCTTCTGTCCTCCAGACTATACAGATGGAGTTCGTGAAGTCTTTCCTGATACGTTTTATGCTTCTGACCATCCATCTTTTTTGTAGCCTTTCTTTCTTTCTTTCTTTCTTTCTTTTTCTTTCTCTCTTTCCCTTCCTTCCTTCCTTCGATTTTTATGCCACCCTTCTCAGGGCGGCTTACAACATATTAGCAATAGCACTTTTTAACAGAGCCAGCCTATTGCTGCCACAATCTGGGTCCTCACTTTACCCACCTCAGAAGGCTGAGTCAACCTGGAGCTGGTGGTGAGATTTGAACCGCTGACCTCCAGACCTACAGTCAGCTTCAGTGGTCTGCAGTACAGCACTCTACCTGCTGGACCCGTTCAATTTTCTCAATCTCTTTTTGTAGGGGAGGTCTCCAGAACTGGACACAGTATTATTCCAAATGGGGTCTCACCAGTGCTCTATACAGCGGGATCACAATCTCCCTCTTCCTGCTTGTGATACCTCTAGCTATGCAGCCAAGCATTCTACTCGCAATTTTATTTTTCCTTCTTAAGGGTCTACATCTTCCATTAAGTATTTTTTCACCACTACAGCACAGCTCAACCCATCCGAAGGATAATCTCCAGGGTGTCAAATCTTCCCTGCTAGAAGAGAATAAATGTTAATGCAATATTTTTCCGATCGCAATCTTCTCTCATTCCAGCTTATCTTTTCTCTCTTGTTCGACTTGCCTTCTAACTAGGCCTAATTGAAATACTTCTTTTCCTTTTAACTTTCCTTCAAGTGATCTTGGGCGAAACTGGATTTTGGGGGAAGGCTTCACTTTCTCCCTCTATTTATCCTCTCTTATTTCAGCCCCACCCCAAAGAACAACAGACTGAATTCACAGAGGGTTTTTGTGCCTTCCAAAGGAATCTCCCCCTTTGCCCAAACATGAATGAATTCTTCTAGCCAGAATTACAGGAGGAGGAAGAAAAAAAATCCAGTTATCTCGATTTAATCTGAATGCTCAGAGGGCTGAAACCAAAAAAATGCCAAGGTTTCCCAAAGGAGAGAGACGACACCATCTCTATTTCCTTCGTTTGTGCTGGAGATCTTAGGCAACTGCAGAATGGGGCCTTCAGAAGTCACGGAGAGGATAAAAGTCAACAGAGACATGCCAGAAACCTGGCTCAAACATTTCCCAACCCATGAGGACTGGAAGCTTCAAATTGTTTTTGTTGTGAGCCAGGTCTACAAATTCATTCCATCCATCCATCCATCCTCCCACAGCAGGGCTTCCCAACCTTGGCAACCACAGTTGAGAAAAAAACTTTTTTCTCTCTCTCTCTCTCCCCCTCCCCTTCCATATCTCTCTTTCTTCTTCTTCTTCTGTTTTTTTACAACCCTGTAGTCTCTTAATTTAGGGTAGAGTTTGGGCAACTGGATGGAGCGGAGAATTTACTGGCCGGATGCCTTTCCTGACACCTATGGGGAGTTTGCAGTTGTTTTCTTTTTGCAGCCTGATAGAGAAACACCTGTTGCTACCTAGTGGGAGGTGAGCATTTTTACCATGGGGCCACCACACTGCTCATCTGTCTGTCCGTCCGCCCATCCATCCACTATCTGTCTGTCTGTCTGCCTCTCTCTCTCTCTTTACCGCCTACCATCCGTCCATCCATCCATCCACCCACCCACCCACCCTCCCACCCATCAATCTAGTCTCTCTCTCTCTCTCTCTCTCTCTTTACTGCCATCCATCCATCCAGCCATCCGTCCGTCCGTCCTTCCATCCATCCATCCATCCATCCATCCATCCATCCATCCATCCATCCATCCATCTATCTACCATCTGCCTGCCTACTATATCTCTCTCTGTGTGTGTCTCTCTCTCTCTCTCTTGGTATCTACCAATCCATCCATCCATCTGTCCATGTCTGTCTGTTTGTCTATCATCTACCTACCTACCTACCTACCTACCTACCTACCTACCTACCTAACCTTACCCTATCTATCTATCTATCTATCTATCTATCTATCTATCTATCTATCTATCATCTATTGGAATCTACCAATCTATATGTCTGTCCGTCCATGTCTGTCTGTCTCTCTGTCTGTCTGTCTGTCTGTCTGTCTATTTACTATCTGCCTGCCTGCCTGTCTATCCATCCAGATATCTGTCTGTCTGTAATCTATCTACATTTCCCCAGGAATCCATATACCTCTGCCCTACCCTTCACTGAATCTCTCTCCATTAATTTTCTGCGATCGTCTTTCTGCCGACGTCCCAAAATGACAGCATCTGACATGGTTTGTTCTGGCCTGCTGTTGCTCATGCTGACTTTTTAACATTCCTGCAAAGTAACGTCGTGTTGATAAGACTTGGAAGAATATGACTAACCCTCGGCCAGAAACCCTCCTGGCAAATCAAGGCCTCTGAGTCACAGTCAAAAAGTCAAAAATCTTCTTTTACCTTCACCCCATTTTTTAATGCCCCCTTACAATGTTCTTCCTTTTGATGAGCAAAACTGCAATGCTCCTCGTTATGATATAGAGCAGGTTTGTTTAAAGGAGTATGTGTGCATGATGTTCATAGGCCTTTTAGCTTCCTTTTAAATTTAATTCTTAATTTTAACCTAATTATTATATCCCAATATACAGTGGTACCTCTACTTACGAACTTTTATTAAACTCTTATTATTATTATTTTTAAAAAAGAACTTAATTCATTCCGTGACCAGGTTCTTAAGTAGAAAAGTTTGTAAAAAACCAAAACTAAAATTAGGCTTCCTACCTATCTATTTACCATCTGGCTGCCTGCCTAAATCAAGGTCTACTTACCTACCTACCTACCTATCATCTATTGGTATCTACCAATCCATCTGTCAAGCCACCCATGTCTGTCTGTCTGTCTGGATGGGCTACAAAAATGGTGGAAGGTCTTAAGCATAAAACCTATCAGGAAAGACTTCATGAACTCCATCTGTATAGTCTGGAGGACAGAAGGGAAAGGAGGGGGACATGGTCGAAACATTTCAATATGTTCAAGGGTTAAATAAGGTTCAGGAGGGAAGTGTTTTTAATAGGAAAGTGAACACAAGAACAAGGGGACACAATCTGAGGTTAGTTGGGGGGAAAGATCAGAAGCAACGTGAGAAAATATTGTTTGACTTAAAAGAGTCGTAGATGCTTGGAACAAACTCCCAACAGACGTGGTTGGTAAATCCACAGTCACTGAATTTAAACCTAGACATAGATCCATCCTTAGATAAAATACAGGAAATAGTATAAGGGCAGACTAGATGGACCATGAGGGTTTTTTTTCCTGCCGTCAATCTTCTACGTTTCTACTCAACCTCTAATAAAATGTTTTTTTTCCTTTCTTTTTTTCTTTTAAAAAAACCACCCTTGTGTGTAACTTTAGGCCTTTTCCTGCTGACGCACTGCACTCTCCTGCTATCTTGGCTGAGAACAAACAAAAGGCATAACTTAACGTGTCAGGACAAAACAGATTCCCCTGCCCTGCAGATCTCCATCGAGAAAGGAGATTCACTGGAATGAAGACATTTCCACCCACCCCCATCCTCCTCCTCTCCCCCCTATATTTTTTCCACAATCTGCAAGGAGGGTCCTGCATTTTTAAAGGATTCGCCCACCCAGCTGCGACGCATTCCTCCCACCCACTTCTCTCTTTCCGATGCTGAAAAGTCAGCTGCCTGCAGAATTCTTCCTCCAGGATTGCTCATATGGGCAAGGATGGGACCTCCGAGAGAAGCTAGGTACCCCAAAACAGGAACATACAAACATAGACGTCTGACGGCAGAAAAAGACCTCATGGTCCATCTAGTCTGCCCTTATACTATTTCCTATATTTTATCTTAGGATGGATATATGTTTATCCCAGGCATGTTTAAATTCAGTGACTGTGGATTTATCTACCACGTCTGCTGGAAGTTTGTTCCAAGGATCTACTACTCTTTCAGTCAAATCATATTTTCTCATGTTGCTTTTGATCTTTCCCCCAACTAACTTCAGATTGTGTCCCCTTGTTCTTGGGTTCACTTTCCTATTAAAAACACTTCCCTCCTGAACCTTATTTAACCCTTTAACATATTTAAATGTTTCTATCATGTCCCCCCTTTGACTTCTGTTCTCCAGACTATACAGATTGAGTTCATGAAGTCTTTCCTGACACATTTTATGCTTAAGACCTTCCACCATTCTTGTAGCCCGTCTTTGGACCCATTCAATTTTGTCAATATCTTTTTGTAGGTGAGGTCTCCAGAACTGAACACAGTATTCCAAATGTGGTCTCACCAGTGCTCTATATAAGGGGATCACAATCTCCCTCTTCCTGCTTGTTATACCTCTAGCTATGCAGCCAAGCATCCTACTTGCTTTTCCTACCACCTGACTGCACTGTTCACCCATTTTGAGACTGTCAGAAATCACTACCCCTAAATCCTTTTCTTCTGAAGTATTTGCTTAGGAACCTTATCGGGGATCAGGATGTTGAGACTCTGGAAAGATTGCAGAGAAGAGCGACAAATAGGATTAGGGGACTGGAGGTTAAAACATATGAAGAACGGTTGGAGTAACTGGGTAGGTCTAGTTTAATGAAAAGAAGGACTAGGAGAGACATGATAGCAGCCTTCCAGTATCTCCGGGGTTGCAAAAAAGAAGGAGTCGAGCTATTCTCCAAAGCATCTGAGGGTAGAACAAGAAGCAATGGGTGGAAACTAAACAAGGAGAGAAGTAACTTAGAACTAAGGAGAAATTTCCTGACAGTCAGAATGGTGTTTTTAATAGGAAAGTGAGCACAAGAACAAGGGGACACAGTCTGAAGTTAGTTGGGGGAAAGATCAAAAGCAACATGAGAAAATATTATTTGACTGAAAGAGTAGTAGATGCTTGGAACAAACTTCCAGCAGATGTGGTTGATAAATCCACAGTCACTGAATTTAAACATGCCTGGGTTAAACATAGATCCATCCTAAGATAAAATACAGGAAATAGTATAAGGCCAGACTAGATGGATCATGAGGTCTTTTTCTGCCGTCAGTCGTCTATGGTTGATCAGTGGAACAGCTCGCCTCTAGAAGTTGTGAATGTTCCAACACTGGAAGTTTTTAAGAAGATGTTGGATAACCATCTGTCTGAAGTAGTGTAGGGTTTCCTTCCCAAGCAGGGGGTTGGACTAGAAGACCTCCAAGGTCCCTTCTAACTCTGTGTTCTCAACTCCAAGCAGCTGCTTTGCCCTGACTCAAAGCATCTCGCCCTCAAAATCCTCCCCACCCTTAAAACAGAATGTTTTTCTGAAGGACATTGGACAAACAGATGCTGCAAGGATGCCCTCTTCAAGGTGACCCATATTGTCCTAAAGCTATGCAGCTGCATAATGTTGACCTCGTACCAAGACACAACAACAACAACTGGGTTTGTTATCCTAAGCCTCCTAGGCACACTGTTTAAAATTTGGTTTTATCTGTTGTGTTAAGGGAGGCCACTGTGGTTTTGCAAACTTTGCTTCTCAGAAATATAACACAAAGGCCAAGGAGATCTGAAATCATTTCTGCCGGGCTGGTGGATGACCTTGAAGAATGCAAACCAAAAAAATAAAAATAAAAAATAAAATAAAAATCAAACTCCTGCTCTTGGTTTCAAATTGACTCTGAACTAAGGAAACGTCCTGCAAACTTTATATCGTATTGCGATGTAATACCTCCTCATAAGGTTCCCTGGATCCCTGTAAGAACTACATCACCTTAAGGGCAGTGCTGCCCAATGGCTAAATGATCTAGATTTCCAGCCATGAGAGTAAGTGCTCGCAGAGTTTAATTTTATGCATCAAACTCAACACAATGCTTGAAGTGCATTGCAGAACAAAGTAGTTGATGAAATGCAAAGCTGTAGACCCCACAATATGGGGAGGAGGAGAAGGAAGAGTGGGAAGAGGAGGAAGAAGAAGGAGAGAAAGAGGAGGAAGATGAGGGGGGAAGAGAGAGTGGAGGAAGGGGAGAAGGAGGAAGAACGGGAGGAGAAAGAGGGAGAAGACGAGGGGGAAGAGGAGGAGGAGGAAGAACGGGAGAAAGAGGTGGAAGAGGAAGAGGAGGAGGAGGAAGAGGAGGAGAAAGAGATGGGAGAGGAAGAGGAGGAAGAAGTGGAGGAGTAAGAGATGGAAGAGGAAGAGGAGGATGAAGAAGAGGAGGAGTAAGAGATGGAAGAGGAAGAGGAGGAGGAGGAAGAGGAGGAGAAAGAGATGGGAGAGGAAGAGGAGGAAGAAGTGGAGGAGTAAGAGGTAGAAGAGGAAGAGGAGGAG